>NW_017308297.1:57759-67892 GCF_000935625.1 Nanorana parkeri | reverse complement strand
AATGTTTACTGCCCTCCAAAAGCACTGATGCCCTATGCTGATGAGCACTGGGCTCTTTGCAACCCCAGTACCCAGAAGGGGGTGCTGGCTGAGAGCAGAATAAGTAGAATCTACCTGTCCCCAGTGGAGGCAAGTAGGGGGTCGCATGGCAAACCAGTTTTAGAGGATCACTCAAAAGTTTAAAATGCAAGCAGGTATCAGTGTACAATGTGAAGAAAGACACCAGACATGTTTACAAATACTTTAATGAATCTTAGTTTTATCAATATTTACCTTGCAGGCTCCTGCAATGTTCAAAGCTGTCCCATGGTGGGTCTAACTTCCAGACTAATTATACTGGGTCCCCAATCCTCACTGCTGAAACTCCTGGTTGAACACTGAGGGAGTTCCCACTTTTGCCATGATTTCAACATGTCTGGAGTCTTTATTTACATTTGACACCCATTTTATACCCATACCCACTAGACATGTGCAATTCGTTATTCGGACGAACTTTTGGAAGTTCGGATATATCCAAATCTCCGAATGACAGAAATGACGAATGAAAACAAATCCGAAATTCCGCTAACGAAAATTGAGCTCCCGAATGCCATTCGGCCTGTGAGCCGAGGTGTCATATGAATAGTATTATGGCGTTCGGGAGCTCACGAATAGCATTCAGGAGCTCACAAATGCTATTGTGTTCATGTGCAATGATAGCTGAGAATTTCAAATGGGCAGAGTGAGCCGTGATGTCACGGTTCGTTCCGCCCATCTGTTTACATTCTGCCCAGAGATGTCATTTTGCGGCAAGTTTTTGTCGGTTTCAGACGGGAAGTCATGTGGCAGGACTTTTTTAATTTCGGCAGTGACGCTGGATTACATCGATGGAGCAATTTTTTGAAAAAATAAAGAAATAGTCAAAAATCGACTGTTTTTTTTTTCCAATAAAAGGATTTTTTCCTAAAAATGTGTTGTTTATTTACTTTTACTTTTAACCCTTTAGTGAATGAGTAGGGGTACAGGTACCCCTTATTCACAAGGGGGGGAGGCAGCATCTGGGTGCCCCTTAAAGGTGTACCCCTATGAAAATAAGCCCCCTGCCTGCAGACCCCCCACAACCCCCGGATAAGGGTTGGGAGGAAGAGACCCTTGTCTCCATCGGCATGGGGACACCCTCCGAATGCCGAGGGCACGTGGCCTGGTGAGGTGCACGGGTGGGATCAATCATCCCCCCCTTTCCTGCCCTGCCGGGCCTGTGCTCGGATCAAGGCTCTGGTAGGAATTTTAGGGGAGAACCCATGTTCTCCCCCCCATTTTTGGGGGGTGGGACCTAAAGGGCCTGGTACGGCTTTTGCGGGGTAATGTTTTCTTTCAAAATCCCAATAGTGATGTGACAATGAACTGTGAGATAAATAAAATATTAAATAATTCAAATAATAAACAAAGATCAAAAAGAAAAAGTTCAAATAGTGAGAAAATTCTTCTTAATCTAAGTCTTCCAATTAGCAATTGGACTTTTTATTTTTGATCTTTGTTTATTATTTGAATTATTTAGTATTTTATTTATCTCACAGTTCATTGTCACATCACTACTGGGATTTTGAAAGAATAAATTACTGTGTTTCATGCTTGTTTATTTGGTTACTTTGTGTTTAATAACATATGTCACATATTTTGTATAATAATTTTCTTCACTATTTGAATCTTTGTCACATTTTTCATTGGGATTTTTTTTCATGTTTCACATTGATTTATGAACATATAATTTTTTTTTTATTTTGAAGTTTGATAAAACTTATAAAACTCTTCTTTCTCATAGCAGCTAATTCTACCATTTAGCTGACTTTCCAAAATATTGCTCTAGATGTTCAAATTCTCCTACCAATTCCCCTGCAATTCACCTTTTTAGTGAATTGGCCTGCTATTTTGAAAAAAAGTATGGAGAAGTATGAAGTATGAAGAACCTTAGACCTCTGCAGCACAGAATAAACAAAGGATCAATACCAGATCTTCAAATAATATTTTTATTAAGCTTGCCGGGAACACGCAGCAATTCTGGCACATTCAAATAATATGGACTCACAGACCCCTTTTCATAGGGATCTGAACAATAGAACCACGTGTTACCTTGAATTATCTCCAAAATCAGGTAACAATGCCACCCTGTATTTGATTTTGCCAATAACATTAGATGGGTCTTCTTGCCTTGATAGGACTTCCTCACATCAAGGTTAGAGGACAGCTGTCATGTCATTGGACCTATTGCTCCTTGAGCCCATGTCAAAAACATTTTTATGACTTTCTGTCTTTGAACTCTTGTTTCCTCAGCCTATAAGGCCTGAATGTTCTACATAGTTACATAATATTTTAGGTTGAATAAAGACACAGGTCAAGTTCAAACTTTGTGTGTGTGTGTGTAGTGCGTGCTTATGTGTATATGAGTCCCTGTGTGGTCTTAATTTTCAAGAGTACCTATACCCCTGTATGTTACGGCCTCTTATGAAGGTATCTAATGAACATATAATTTTTTTTTATTTTGAAGTTTGATAAAACTTATAAAACTCTTCTTTCTCATAGCAGCTTGAGGGTCAATAGCTTTAGCTGTTTCCAAGAGCGCAGATTTTTTGTTTTATATATATACATTTTTTTTCTTTATTTGCTGCAACAAATATTTGTCCAGAAACGAAAATTCATACAAACTACCGCTAACAAATGTGGAGCTACCTTTCCAGGCCAGCCCCTGCAAATAGGCCCGACCGATCGAATCGCCTCAGTATCCAGGTCGGTGACCGGCCGCAATCCGATAGTGATGGCCCTCTATTCTGGCATATTAGAGGGCTGCTTGCTCCTCACTAGGGCCCCCAGCGAGCGGCCCTCTAATATGCCTGAATAGAAGGCCGCCGCTGCCTAATTGCGGCCGGTCAGTGCCTAAATAGAGAGCCACACCCCCACTCCTGGCGTACCTGGTGAGGCCGCACTAACTACCCAGAGCCCCTACTGATCACCCAGAGCCTGCACTAACCACCTAGAGCTCCTACTGACCACCCAGGGCCTGCAGTAACCACCCAGAGATTTTTAGTCCTCTATAGCTGATGGTATTATTCTGCAATGCTCAACGATGTATTGCCGGGAATTGTAGTCCTCTATAGTTGGTGATATTCTGCATTGCTGTGTAATACACTACTGGGATTTGCAGTCTTCTATAGTTGGGGGTATTCTGCATTGCTGTGTAATTTATTGCTGGGATTTGTAGTCCTCTATAGTTGGTGGTATTATTCTGCATTTCTGTATAATGTGTTAGTGGGATTTGTAGTCCTCTGTAGTTGGTGATATTCTGCATTGCTGTATAATGTATTGCTGAGATTTGTAGTCTCCTTACAACTTGGAGTCAGTGGCAGACCTACCAGGCTCACAGCTGCAGCTGGGCTTTGGCGCTCTACCTCTGACTCCAAGCTGTAGAGAGACTACAAATCACAGCCCGGACAGGAGGAAGAGGGCCCTGGTGACCGTCGACATTCCCATAAAAAGGCCCACCAAAATCTTCAGTAGCAGGCCTGTGATGCTCTTAATCTGGCCCTGCTCCTAACTACCCCCACAGCCAGCATCAGCAATACATTTGGCCATGCCCCTGTAGCAGCTAGTGATATCAGCCTCTCCTGTCAGTTCATGGCCTGCATAGCCCACAGTTGTAGATACCCAGCCACCACAAGATGTTTTACAAGGCTGTCCCTGTTCAAGCAAACAAGGATGCAACAAGTGGTATGCCACTGGAATCTGGGGTGTCATCTCACTTAGTTGGAGATGCTGCCAGCTGTGTCACCTTTATCCCCTCCTTCGTGTGGTTCTTCTCAAAGGACTTCATCTAACCACCACTAGGCCCCGCTCATTCACTCCAGGGTCTGTGCTCCCTTTAACCAAATGCATGACATCACCCTCTCTCTCATGCAATGCTTTAATGAACTGTCCAACATTTTGGAAGGAGAGTTCAAATCACCTATGGGACTTTCCCAGGTCAACTTATACACCATAAAAAGTCAACAAAGAAGGCATGGAGCTGGTGCCTGGAGACAGCAGAGACATTGCATCCCACTTATCCTTGTTTACCCCCTTTCCTTTGCCTTGTTTATGGCAAATATACACCTAGTTCACACACTGTCCTTCTTACCACCTTGAAAAGGAGTTTTTCTGACAGTGGAATCATTGATCTGGATTTTCCTAGCTGCCATGCCTTTTCTACCATAGAATAGACTCCAATAACATCTTTTAATATTGTGACAATTTTTGGTATAGTTTGATACAGATTATTAATAATGTGAATATATTCTAAAGCGTATATTTTTTGGGTATTATAGTATATGTAATTATTGTATTTTACTCTAAATAACAATCTTTTTTGCATATGCCAGATAATTTGCATTAAAGTGGACCTCATAACATGACGATTTGCTACCTTATAGGTATCATATACTGTAGAAAAGTTAAATGTACCTAATCAGTATTCTGACAAATCTACTTTTTTATCTTGAATTCCTCCTGAAAAATAGCTGTATACTCCTTGGCATGTGACTGTGCCCCCAGCCTCAGAACTATACATAGAAACGAGGGATATCCTACACACCTCTATGAAAAGCGTGGCTATGCACTGAATGTAGAGTATGGCATAGTTAAATAGAGTCTAAGCCTAATTACTGTGCAACAAGTGAAAGGTTTGCAAACACACACATAAACCTCAATAACTGAAATGAAAGACCCCCTTAGACAGTTGCTGAAATGCTATAAATAATTGTTCATATGCAAAACTATCTACAAAAACATCAGCAAACCCTTAACCCACTAAAAACACTTAAAACTAACTCAATATTATGACAATAAGGGTTAAGGTACACCAATGCTGTTTGTATATATTTTTTGCATAAGAATAAACAATGATAGCATTATAGCAATTGCATGGTGTGTCTTTTTTGTTTCTGTCACAAAAACATAAATAAAAATGTTATTTGTTTGTAACCTTATACCTCACTTCATTCAAATAATGCTTTTTGTTTTTTTCATTTTTAGGTTCTATCTCAGTTAATAGTCGGAATACACCCTTCCAGGCTGGGGGAGAGAGTGAAATTCTTGACCTTGAAGGAGACATGTACCTTGGAGGTCTTCCAGAACCCAGAGAAGATCTTCAACTACCCCCTGAGGTCTGGACAGCCTCCCTTGGCTTGGGATTTGTAGGTTGCATAAGAGACCTTTTTGTAGATGGAAAAAGCAGAGACATCCGACGGCTGGCTGAATCATCAGAAGCTGCGGGTGTTGCCCCTTTCTGTACTCGGGAGACTCAACGGCACTGTACAAATTCTCCATGCAGAAATGGAGGACAATGCAGAGAAGGCTGGAACCGCTTTATTTGTGACTGTGTGGGGACAGGGTACCTTGGGGACACATGTGAGAGAGGTGAGCTTATTTAATAAATATAAAAACCGCAAACCAAATAAATTGTACTTGACTGTATGCCTTTTACATATATTGGTAAATGTATGCTACCAAAAAATGTTTACTATGGATTTAAAAAACTGTTTATTAATAGGTCTTATGTTGTGGCTAGCTAGATTACGTGCTTGGAAATTGATGTACTGTTTAGTGAAATGTCCCACCCACATACAACTTTCTCTTGCTACATTGGTTGCCATGCACAGCTGTTCCAGATTTTGTCTGCTCCAGTTCCCTCCAATATTTCTACCACTTTAAGAAGTTATTTTTAAACACAATTTAAAACCTATTTCAACCTAAGAACTAAAATATACTATATTGCAACTTGCTATAACTTTGTGATGGCTGTATTAGTTTTCTATTTTTAGGCTTTTTACCTTCATTTTCACCCGGTGATGGTGCCAGTAACATACCTCCTGTCCTAGGGTGACAACCCTCACTCACTCTGCTGTACCTATGTACTGTATCTGTTGAAGACCAGAATTGTTACCCTAGAGCAGGAAGTATGTTAGGACTACAGAGCACCATCTGCTTTCATCAACTCCATAACTTAAGGCAAACTGGCCAAGGCTTATAACACTGCTTGGGATTTCTGTGTAGCAGAGGCACTGTGTTGTCTGCACAAACAAAAAATTCTGCCAGTTGTAACCCACAACAGCATAAGCAGTCGATGGGGATTTCTGAAAAAAATTGTGGAGTTTTAGGGGGGTCCTGTATTACCTGGACACAAGTTTGTAGGGTGATGGAGGTGCTGATTAGGGATGCACTGATACCAGTTCAGATACCAGGGCTGATACTTGGCATTTTCACGAGAACTACCAGGGTTGCAGCGATTGCAGCTGGGACCTAGCTCTGGCGCTGCACCACTGTCCTGAAATCATTAGTCGATATTGTTTTAGAAAAACTGTCGCATGACAAACAAAAATGTATCAGTGCCTGTGTCTGTAAGTACTCGGGCAAGTATCAGTACTTGCAAAAATGGTATTGGTGCATCCCTTTATATATGTTTATAAATACAAAATCATACATTAAACAGAGATGTACAAATCCCAGGAGCTCCGTGTGCTTCTTACAAATGACAGCTGCCTCCTAACTTTTGAATTTTTATCTAGTCTAGTCTTGGAGCTCGAAAAGTATCTATACTTGTACCAAGTATAGTAGTTGGTATCGGTGCATCCCTAGTGCTGATGGAACATTTGTACGTGTGTATGCAAATAATTTCAAACTGTTCTTCATCTAAGGTGATGTTTAAGTCCTTTTCCCAGAGTGCCTTTAATTTTTCCCTCATCTTTTACATGATTCTATGGAGGTCTCAGTATGGTGAGAATTAATATTTGCTCCCTGTATGAAATCAGGGTTCGCAGGATACTAGGAGTTGAAGAAAGGTCAAATTTCTTTGCTACCCTCTTGAATAAATCATAGGGTGCTTTGCTGGTCTCTGGCCAGGATAATTGTTCCTTTCCCAAATTATTTCAGTTGTTTGAACAGTTTTTCTTGGAAGCCTATTTGATTTGAATTATGTAAGTATGTGTTTGTTAGAGTGTTCAGTTTGGAGCCCAGTTTACTTTTCAGAAAGAGGAATATACCCTCTACTCTGCACTTGCCCTCTATGACCAAGAGGAAGGACTGCCCCTGGGTTTTAGGAGAGAGTCTGCTGCATGACCATTCTTCCAGAAGCGTATTTGTGAGGTCAGGTACTGATGTTGGACGAGAAGGCCTGGCACGCAGTCTCCGCTCTAATCCATCCCAAAGGTGTTCTATCGGGTTGAGGTCAGGACTCTGTGCAGGCCAGTCAAGTTCCTCCACCCCAAACTCTCTCATCCATGTCTTTATGGACCTTGCTTTGTGTACTGGTGCGCAGTCATGTTGGAACAGGAAGGGGCCATCCCCAAACTGTTCCCACAAAGCATGAAATTGTCCAAAATGTCTTGTTATGCTGATGCCTTAAGAGTTCCCTTCACTGGAACTAAGGGGCCAAGCCCAACCCCTGAAAAACAACCCCACACCATAATCCCCCCTCCACCAAACTTTACACTTGGCACAATGCAGTCAGGCAAATACCATTCTCCTGGCAACCGCCAAACCCAGACGTGTCCATCGGAGTGCATGATGGTGATGTAAGGCTTGGATGCAGCTGCTCGGCCATGGAAACCCATTCCATAAAGCTCTCTACGCACTGTTTTTGTGCCAATCTGAAGGCCACATGAAGTTTGGAGGTCTGTAGCTATTGACTCTGCAGACAGTTGGTGACTTTTGCGCACTGTGCACTTCAGCATGCGCTGACCCCGCTGTGTCATTTTACGTGGCCTACCACTTCGTGGCTGAGTTGCTGTTGTTCCCAGTTGCTTCCACTTTGTTCTAATACCACTAACCGTTGATAGTGGAATATTTTGTAGCAAGGAAATTTCATGGAACACCTGAATCCAATCATTTGCAGAGGTGTCCCAATACTTTTGGAACACCCACCAGTTGAGTACCAAGGATACTTATGACCCACCAGTTGAATACCAAGGATCTAGAGGAGAGCAGTGTAAATACAGGGACTAGTTCCAAATTCTTCTGTATCATAATAATTAAAACGTTTGGAAATTGATAGATCCATAGGGGAATTATTAAAATTGTTCTGCACAATAAGGGCCAAGCAAACTAGCACTTAACTAGTTAAGTGGGGTTGCTGATAAAATACCTTGATACACAGCTGACCACTAATAAATCTGTGCAAAAAATACAATAGTGAATATACAGTACATCCAGCAAATACATTTGTCATACAAAAACTACTTTCAGGTATATGAGTAAAAACTCAAAATGTATACTTACTGAAAATATACTGTACACACTCAAACTACAACAGACATAGCTAAATCTCTTCTATAAAGTGTTAGCGCAAAAAAAACAGAACTTATCAGTGAAAGGTTGATGATCCCTTATTAGCATTTGAGCACTCCATTAATTGACATACCACTGGTCTGTGTCGTCTTAGTGAGTTGTCCAAGGCTGCAGGTATTGTAAGAGAATAAAATCCTTACTTACTATGAATGGAAGGGGCCACATCACCTAAGTACCCCGAACATCTCAGGAACAAGTACCACCTAGCTTTTTAATCTTTTGGCTCTGAAATTATTCCATCCTATCTCATGTGCCTTACTCTTCACCCATTATTGAGATAGTAAGGTGCATGGGGCAAATGGGTAATACCAGAAAGCCAGACGTTATTTGGTACTTGTCTCATGGGTTTTAAAGCAGCAAAAAGGTAATTGATGCAGCATGCACTCAGGTGCCTGAGTTCAGCGCACATAAGGATAGTAAATTTAAAAAAGAAAATAAATAAATAAATTTGGCTGGATAGGTTAATAAAAAAAACAGTATTAAAGCATAGTATCCTCAAAAATCAAAAGATGGTTTTGAAAATATTTTTAATGTCTTTTACTTACTAGTAAAATTCCTAAAAAATATAAACCGAGTAACAATAAAATCATATGGCTACCACTTTTACTTCATTCTTTTGTTCTCATTCTGTTTTCCTTTATATAGAAGCGGCAGTCCTGAGCTACGATGGCAGTATGTACCTCAAGGTCCTTCTCCCTGGAGTCGCCCACACAGAAGCAGAGGATGTTTCTTTACGTTTCATGTCTCAACGAGCATATGGGCTTCTTCTGGCCACCACTTCTAAAGAGTCTGCAGACACTCTGCGACTAGAACTTGATGGAGGAAAAGTGAAGCTCACTGTAAACCTAGGTAACAACTAAAAGTTTTCTGTCCTAAGAAAATAATGAATTCACTAAACCAATGGCAGCAATCAAAGAGACAAATTTAAGGCAGAATTTAAAACGGTTATGGTGATGCTAACTAGCATTAGACATAGGGCAAATATCAGAAATGGGGATATGATCTATCCACAAATATATATACTTTTCATACAAGTAATACAGGAAAATCCACATGTATAATCCAAATTTGCATTCCCATAGAGTGGGAAAGGAAAGTGCTGAAATGAAAGCACAGGCATTATGGATGCTAACCTTGAGAATTATGGATTCCTACTGGTGCCAATAGACATATTACTAATTGGAATGATACTGGTTATGCCTTATGTGTCATGGCTACCACTAGTTTGAATAATAGTAGTAGTAGTAGGAGTTGCCCAAAACTACTATTTATCAATCACATCATTCATATCATCTTCTGTCTTGTTTTTGGTTTTTGTTTTATTAAGCAACATGTAAAATATCTCAAAATATGGGTGATTCTACCTGTAGATTTTTTTTACTGACTTAGTATAGAAATGAAGATCAAGAACAAAAAATTAGAAGGTTCTAAAATTGTTTCCTTTTTAAAAAAAACACTTTTTTTGTAAAGTCATAGTTTACACATATCTAAACACATACAGTGTCAGATCTATCTAGTTAGTTGACTGAATGAATAACAACATGGTAAACTATCTTATAATCATATAATTATATTTGACTAGGTAAAGAAATAGGGAATCTCAAGAAAAATATAATTCAAAAGCTAATAAAAGTAGCCATACTATAACCATTCTGCCCATACTTTGGTAAAACTGAAAACTTGCAATACCAATAGAGATTGTTCAAAGTGAGCATATTTATTATATCCAAAACTGTACCGTGTGGGTTTTTTTTTGGGGGGGGGGGGGGAGTTAAAGGTGATTT
>NW_017308297.1:19570-57285 GCF_000935625.1 Nanorana parkeri | reverse complement strand
TGTGTTGGGTTTTTTGTTGGGGAGGGAGGGGAAGCTAAATGTCATTTAAATAGTAATTGCCTTGCCTACAAAATGATGGATTTCTAATTAAGTAGTTTGGTGCCATGATGGAGGATCGGGTATGTGAAATAGGCAAAGTTCAAGATCAGCAATCATCAACTGTAATCAGTGTAAACTGGAGATGGTGTGGTTGATTTTACTAAAGGCAAATAGGCTGTTCACTTTTTGTGCTCACACACTGGACAAAATAGTATCCATAGTTACATAATATTTGAGGTTGAATAAAGACACAGGCCCATCAAGTTCAACCCACTGCGTGTATGCATGTGATTCTGCGTGTGTATGAGTCCCTGTGTGATCTTGTTCTTAAAAGTATCTGTACCCCTGAATGTTACTGTCTGAGGAAATCGTCCAAATGCTTTTTGAAAGATTCAATACTCTCAGCTGAAATCACTGTTTGCGGCAGCGAGTTCCAAACCCTAACTGCTCTAACTGAGAAGAATCCCCTTCGCCCCTTGTGCTGAAATCTTTTCTCCACCATTTTAGGTGGTAGCCTCTAGTTATGGAGTTTACCGTACAACGTTTATTGCTGATGTTGCTATCCCCATTGAACATCTTGTACATAAAAATCATATCCCCACTTAATCTCCTCACTTCCAGCGTGAACATGTTTACATTTCGTAACCTTGTCTCATAGCTTTGGTCCTCCATCCCCTTAATTAGTTTGGTTGCCCTTCTCTGGACTCATTCCAGCTCAAGGACATCCTTTCTGTGTATTGGTGACCAAAACTGGACCGCATACTCCAGATGAGGTCGAACTAGCGATCTATAAAGTGGGGATATGATTGGACATCCTTTCTGTGTATTGGTGACCAAAACTGGACCGCATACTCCAGATGAGGTCGAACTAGCGATCTATAAAGTGGTAAAATTATAGATTTGTCTCTACAGTAAATTCCCTTTTTAATACAAGCCAGAACTCTGCTCGCTTTGTTTGCAGCAGCCTGGCATTGCAAGCTAATTTTCAATCTGTGGTCTACTATGACCTCCAGATCTTTTTCCATTTCTGACTTACCTAGAGGAGTACCCATTAATGTGTATTCCGTTTGCCTATTTTTAACCCCAAAGTGCATTACTTTACATTTATCAACATTAAACCTCATCTGCCATATAGTTGCCCATTCCCCTATTTTATCCAGGTCCTCCTGTAATGTTCTACTGTCTAAGTCCGTGTCTATTACTCTCCCGATTTTAGTATCATCAGCAAACACACAAACATGGCTATTCACGCCCTGCCCAATATCGCTAATAAACAGGTTGAATAGTATGGGGCCTAGCACAGAACCCTGAGGCACACCACTCATGACCCTAGACCAATCTGAAAATGAACCATTTATCGATACTCTCTGGACACGTTCCTGTAGCCAGTTCTCTATCCATGTACACAACATTTCATCTATGCACATAGACCTCAGCTTGTGTAGTAAGCGTTTATGTGGTACTGTGTCAAATGCTTTTGAAAAATCCAAATAAACCACATCCACTGGCCTCCCTCCATCCAGATCTCTACTTACCTCTTCATAGAATGTTACGAGGTTGGTCTAGCATGAACGGTCCTTCCTAAATCCATGCTGATTGTCATTTATTATACCATTATCATGAACAAACTCTACTAAGTAGTCCTTTATCATTCCCTCTAACAGTTTGCATACTATGATGTAAGACTGACTGATCTGTAGTTCCCAGGTTGGCATCTTGACCCGTTTTTGAATATCGGTATTACCGTAGCCTCCGCCAGTCACTTGGTACTCTACCAGTCATTAAGGAGTCCTTGAAAATGATGAATAATGGTCTTGCTATAACCTGGCTGAGTTCTTTAAGTACCTTGGGGTGCAGGTTATCTGGTCCTAAAGCTTTATTGGCATTACGTTTTTCAAGTTTATGTTGAACCCCGGCTATCGTCAGCCACTGAGGTATATTTTGCAACAAGCTACTTGCATTCTTATCTACATAAACATCCCTGGCGGTATTCTCGATTGTGGCTCGGGGTTAATTTTAAGTACAAGAGCGGTAACCCTGAGCCACACTTGGGATTGCGCAAAAGTGTCACTTACCTTGTCCCTGCGAGCCAGCGGTGTCCTCTGCTGTGTTCGCCCGGCCGATGCCGGCATTCGGCTTTCAGTTTCGTTTTCGGGCGCCACCGCGGAGGGCAGGGCTGGCGGGAAATTCCAAAGTGAAAACATGACATTTACACAGAATACACACAATGCAATGTAATCTGCTATAATTACATATATTTATCAAACTTTCACTTCAATTTTGTCTTATTATAATTATTTATTATATTATGATTTCGTGTTTCAAACCTTATCATACCCAGGATGTCTACTGGACTCTTGTTTGGACAGATTTAGGTGAGTTATTCCTAAGATTTACTAAGAATTACAGGCCTACAATATAAAACAACAAATTGCCATGAAAAACAATGTACCGCTTTGGCATGCTAAAATCCTCCATAATCATAGCGCCAGGGAGGTTTAACCCATCCTTTTCCTGAGTGTATACCGAGGAGAAAACAAAATTCAACATCTCGACCCTCTCCCTGTCGTTTGTTACTAATCTCCCATTCTCATCTTTTATTGGGTAAATCTGCTCCTTCCTTACCTTTTTAACTGTTTATATATTGGTAGAATTTTTGGGGGTTCCTTTTACTAACTGTAGCAATATGCTTTTTGCACTCTATTTTAGTTGCCCGAATTTCATGTTTACATCTCTTATTACATTCCTTGTAGTTCTGGAATGCCAAAGCCGTCCCCTCCATCTTATATTTTTTAAATGCCACGCTCCTTCCCTTGATGTGTTGTTTTACTGTTTTATTTAGCCATGCAGGTTAAGTTATTGATGTTTTATTTTTGTTACCTAATGGTATGCACTTGGTGATAGCATTATGTACTGTATTCTTAAAATAATCCCACTTCTGGTCAATGTTCAGTGTGAGAAATAAATTGTCCCATTCGGTGTCGCATACTAGTTGGCGCAGCTTATCAAAGTTTGCCTTCCTGAAGTTTAGTGTTCTTGTAGTTTAGTGTTCTGTACCCAATATTAAAAGTACTCACATTGTGATCACTATTACCCAGTGTCTCCCCAATGGCTATGTCTGCAACTAAGTCCCCATTATTGAAAATTATTAAATCTAATATTACATTTTTCCTAGTCGGGACCTCAACCATTTGATCCATGAAATTGTCCCTCAACAGGTTCAGTAAACGGCCCGCCTTTATCGATTGAGAGGTTCCAGTAGACCAATCGATGCCCGGATAATTAAAGTCACCCATTACAACAACGTTACCCTGCTTCCCAGCTATTTCTATTTGGGAGTGTAGGTGAGCCTCCTCCTCTTCCCCTATATTCGGGGGTTTATAACAAACACCCACAAGTAGTTTACGACTAGCATCAGTCTTCTCTAGTTCTAGCCACAAGGACTCCACGTCGTCACCACTCTCTGCCGTGATGTCATCCCGTATGTGTACAGTTAGATTATTTTTAACATACATGCATACCCCCCCTCCTCCCAACCCTGTCCTTTCTGAACAGGTTGTACCCTTCTATATTGATAGCCCAGTCGTGTGCGTTGTCTAGCCAAGTTTCTGTTCCCACCAGCGAGCAGCATAACTTCGAGTTCCCCCAGCTTTTTAGACTTCTGGCTTTGGTGTACATACATTTGAGTTTGGTGCTAGCAGTGGTTAGATTTTTATTAATTTCTTGCGTCCCACTACTTCTTTTATTACATCTTGGTATTGATGATATATTACTAATTTGTTTAACTTTTTGATTAAGTGGAGCGATTTGCTTTACTATATTGACTGGAGTGAGCCTTCTTTCCCCCCCTGTATTACTGTCTTTTGTATTACTATTACCTTTAGCTATTTGGTTTTATTAATTTTATGTATTTTCTTCCCCCCATTATCTAGTTTAAAAGCTCCTCCAGCCTTTTAACGATTTTCCCCCCAAAAATGCTGCACCTTCCCCATTAAGATGCAGCCCGTCTCAACTGTAGAGCCGGTAACACTTGAATTCACAATCCTGCAATTTGTTCACTTTGGAAGGTAATTTTCCCTTTGCTTAGTGAATGATGTGACTTCTATCATTCAATCATGTGCAAGCAAAAATAGTGTTTCTTATTTCCCTTGCACATGAATGGGTGTTCTTTACCACGGGAATTTTCATCACATTTATCAAGTAAAAAAGCTCTTGCTAATTAATTTTCCTTTAGTTAATCAACATTGGTGTCTGCTATATTTTACCAGTTGGAAGGTATAGGATGTTATGTGTGCAAGGCTACAAATTGTATTATGTTTTGAACCTTCTGACTCCTCCCCCTTTCCTGTACAATTCCCCTGCTGATTTTCACAGCAAAGTTACATAGATGGGCCAAAGAGGCAAAAACAAGAAAATTATTTCATGCAATTTTAAAGTTTTAGGCTTGGTGCTACCCCTCTAATTCTGATGCACTAGGCACTTGGCCTCAACTGACATTATGGTAAATAATACCCCACATGTGCCCACTAAATCCCAATACTGGCATATAGAGATATAGTCAGGAATGTCACCGGCTTTAGCAATTCTAACTATGGCGAGGTATGATTGATTAAGGGGAAACTACAATGGTTTTTGGTAACTGGTACATTTGTTAGTGTTTTTAATCTAAAACATTCTACATGCTTTTTGTCAATAACTGCATAAACTTTTTAATCTGCAAATAAGCATTCAATACAAGAGGGAAATTACCTTGTCACTGCTGTCTACCTGAATACAAATCTCTCTAAAAGTCCAAATATCTTAGAGAGGATAAGGGGTATGTCTCATTTCTCATTGACCTGTTGGTTTAATTTAACCTACTGTTTTGGTCTTTTCATAACACAGGCACTTTAGACTATTAACAACAAACTACATGTATAGTTGTAAATACATAAACATAAATACATTTAATAATATATTCTTAAATGAGAACTATGCTTTTCACTCACCTCATAGTTCTAGCCGACCTGTGACAATGAGATTGTCACAGGTCGGCTTAGTAGATCGCGAGGTGAGTGAACACATACCAGCATTCGCTCACCTCTCGATCCTGTCACAGCTCTCTGCCGTGACAGGGGAGGGGCTGGATTCCACCCTCCCTGCTCCGATCCGCCAGCGCTGACTCGGGGGAGGGGGTGGGTACAGCTGGCTCTGCCTCTAGATAGGCAGAGCCAGCTGTCAGTCACGCAGCTGGGCGGATCCAGACATAATTGTCGGGATCCGCTTCAGCTGCGGCGTCTCAGTATACCGCAAGCTACAGCTCGCGGTATACTGAGCCTAGGGTGACGGGAGGACGCTAGTTTGTGTCCTCCCGTTACCCTAAGGAGAACTATGGGGAAAAGTCTTAACCCCATAGTTCTCTAAGCTCTATATTCTAAATGATTAATTTAATATATAACTGAGTTAGGTGATTTTGAAAAGCAGGGGATAGGAAAGTATGTGATTCTAAAATGAGATCCTATTTGCCACTATACCTTGAAAATTTGTTTAGGTAGAATTGTTCCTGTGCCATTTGTACCATACGATAAAAAAAGACAACAGGATTGAAACTGACCAAAGACATAATCATACTGTGGGACTGCATAATGCAACTGTAAGTGTAGAATAGTTATTAATGAATAGCATGTATTTAGAGTTTTAGAGAAGGCCAATAGAGAAAATCACTGTGTATAGCATACCAAAGAAAAGCTGATGTGGTATAGAGGAACAGCACAGGGCCTACTGATTGACTTGACATTAATTAAAATTGTATTTTTAAGATTTGAAATTTTACTTTATGAAAACCCATTCTCTGAACTGAACTTTTTAAAATTATTGGTGGCATATTTTTTATCACTAGTATGTTTTAATATATTTTCAATATATATTTGTCTCTGTGACTGCTGCTGCACTACCATTCAAGCAAGCTTTACCAGTGGAAGCGTGATTGAGTGATATAACTGTATAATGGTTAGATAATGTTAATTCACAAATGCTGTCAAATATTTGCTTTTCTAAAAACCTTCAGACAAATCTGGTCTGTCAGGCATGGAGTGGACATTTCAGAGTAACATAGTCCAGACCCACTGTACTCTTTAAAAAATAACCATACATAAATACATGACAAATTTTAAATATTTTAATATTCAGGTGAATTACCCATCATTTCTCATAACCATTATAAACATAGTTTTAAAGAAAAGCTGTGCAGATAGAAATATTGGCGCTGATATTGCTGGCCTCCTTTTGGAAATGGTAGTTGCATGGCAATCATGCCAATACACACACTTCGATGCTTTGGGAATCACTTCTCCATAACAAGTAGAAGTCAAGACTGATCTGCACACTTGTTCCAAATAAGTGACAAACAAAGTGCTAAAACGACTAGATGACCCTCACAGTGAGACCTCTCTAGAGCCAGAACCTACTGTGGCCACCCCCTTCCCTGTCTGTCCCCCCAATTAATGCTGGAACAACAGAGAGGGGAGGGGGAATCCCTGTGAGGAATGGTGACCAACTATCTCTCTGCAGGGAGAAAACCGTTGAGCTGAGCGATCAGCCGTGATCGCTCAGCTCATCATATACGGTATAGGGCCAGTGTGTGACAGCTGCAGTCTCCCATGCTAGCTCTGAATATTGGGAAGAGTATATTTTACTCTCCCAATACTTCTCAATAAATCTGAAACTAGTACAGGACTAAGCAAACCCTTTACTTATAAGTACCAGATTTTTCTGGGGGATTTGCCAGCATATCCTGGTAGTGGAGACTGAAGTTAATGTATAATGCCAGATATTTAGCATTGGACTTGTTGGTTGTTTGTTTTTTTCTGCAATGTTTCCTTTGTAAAGGGTTGTTTAGCAATAGCAGCAGCCTCTATTGCTAGAAGTTGTGTACTGGTGGCAAAACAAAGCTTTAGGTGTTGCTATACTCTAGTTTAATCAACATTTTAACGGTGTATAATATATTCGATTGGAAAGGTTAGCAAATAGTTAGCATAATATATATATATATGCTTATATTATGTAGCAACAAAATGTCACTTTCATAGTTTGTTGGTAAATTCAAGGTAATAATCATTGACATTTTGTTTGCTTCTCTAGTTAGGCCTGGTTCACACCTAGGTGGCATTGTGTTTGCTTGTTTGTATGCGCGGGCTCAGCGTGCGGTTATTTGCACTTTGGCACATTTTTACGTGTGTGAAAATGCGTGCACATGAAGATGCGCCTTTTGACTGGCAGCTTAACCACTTGCTGACCGGAGCAATTTCTTACATTTGCACACACATGATAAAATCTGAATTTTTGGCTAGAAAACAGCTTCAGACCCACCAAACAACTATATATTTTCTGAAAGCAGAGGTCCTATAGAATGAAAAGATGCTAGTTGCAATGTTTTATGTTACATGGTATTTGTGCAAATGTTTATCAAACCAGTATTTTTAGGATAAAATACACTAAAATGAAATTTAGTACACAGAAACAGAATATAATACCCAATTTTTCTGTAAAATATAAAAGATGAGGTCACACCGGGTAAATAGATACCAAACATGTCAAGCCTTAAAATTGTGTGCGTGTGTGAAACCGCACAAAACTACGATACCAAAAATTTACCATAGGAAAAGCTTTAAACATTTTAATGCTCATCAGTTTAGTGTTAACAGTGATTGATGGCCCTAGAATTATTGCTCCCATTTGGACGTTTGCGGTGATATGTAACATGTGTGGCACAAGTTTCATTTTTGCACGTATGCGCATCCGATGCGTGTTTGCGTTGTATGTGCATGCATGTGGGGGGCGTGGGACTTTAAAAAAATGTGGGGGGCATTTTTTTATGTTACTTTATTGCTAACAAGCCCCCTATGTAATAGCAAATAGGATGTGACAGGTCCTCTTTATGGAGACATCAGAGGTCTTTCAGACCCCTAATGTCACCTAGAGACTTCAAAGAAGCTGATGAAGCAGATATATGCTTCACCAGCTTCTTCTCCTGGATCTAGAAGCCGGAGAATGTGCACAGTGACACTGGAAGTAATGTAATACACATCACTTCCGGGTCCAGTGATTGGAGGAGAGATCAGCGGCTAGAAGCCTGCTGATCTACTTCCGATCTGTCAGGGGAGACCTGCTGTGCCAGTCCCGGGCCTGCATGGGGGGACAGTGGAGCCCAAGGAAGCTGGTGGTGGTGGAGGACACATAGGGCCACACCGTACAAGCAATCCGAAGCCTGTACAGACGTTGGATCATTTGTATAGAAACAGCAATTGCCTGCTGTTTAAAATGGTATCAAGAGCTGCTGCGGTTCTTGATATAACCACTTCAAGTGGGTGGCGTGTATTTACGTGAGCCCGCTTGAAATGGTTAAGAAACATTATGGTCAATGGACCGATCCACATACAAACATACAAAAATGCACATGAAAAATATGCAACATGCTTCTGCTGTGTGTTTTCTGACATTTCCATTGAAGTCTATGGGGGAAAAACTTGCTTAAAACTGCCAAAAGAAGCCCATGTACTTTTTTCTGTGTTTGGTGTTTTCCTGCTGACGTGTGAACAGGGTTCATTGAAAATCATGGGATTTCATGTCCTGGGCGTTTAAAAGCGCTTTTCCTACTGCTCGAAAATGCCTATGTGTGAACCAGGCCTAACACAAATGTATCTGAAAGTTATTCTTGAGGGAGAAACAAGTGCAAGGCCAAATATTTTGTCTCACAGGGAAGTTGAAAGACTCTTGCCAAACTATCTGTACACTAGTTTTGTCTTGTTCCATCATGACCTTATTTTATCTGCTTTAATAACAGCAACTGCTTTGCAATAACATTACCCAGATGCTTAACTGTCAGGTTATTAGAATCAGGATGATTCTCTTATGCTATTTTATATGACACAGATGACATGAAGAACTGACAAATCTTTGTTCAATCTTCATATATGAAAAATAATATTTACACTTCATGCTATTCCTTCTTCTATAACAAAGAGTGCAAGATCTGGTTCTGCCTCTGTTTTGTCCACATCCCCTTTTCCGTAGCGGTTGACGACATGTGGTGACAACAGCTATCAGCCCAAGAGCAACCCATGTTACTCCTATAAGTAGGAGAACAGGGTTGTGTCTGAAGAACACAGAGGTGGGATTTTAGGTCCTCCCCTAGGCTTTGTGGTTGATTAGTGCATAACAAAAACAGTGCATGGCATGACCTAACCTATCAACCTATGCAATAAGCTTAGAGGACGAATTTGGGACCACTAACTCTCTTGTCTGGCTGTATGGCTGTAGTTTGCTAGGTGGCCATTTCAGGACAGTGTAAAGAGCAAGTCTTGGCATTCATTAATTTGCACAAATGTTATGAAAACCAAAAAAAATCATGAATAAATGAACAATTAAGTTATTTTTTCAAATTGCATAATATATCAATTCAATGAAATGTTTTCTTTTTGTATAGAAATTTGCATCTTACAAATTTGTTTCTGGTACAAGTTGTAAATATTTGGAACCAGGAAGTTATAAAGTCAGTTATTTTTAACAGTTTGTTAGTTGGCAGACTAGTACATAATCAGTATGTGCTAGACTAGAATATGAAATGGCCCCTGAGACACATGTGCGTCCCCGGAACATGTGGGCGCTGAATTGTTCAGTCTGCAGAAACATCTGAAGGATAATCCAAGTTGTCTCTTTCTCTCCCCTCAGACTGTATTCGGATAGTGTGCGGGCCCAGTAAGTCTCAAGCTGTATCTTTGCTCTTAATGCGCTATCTACTGAACCTGTTTTTCTATTTACTTGTCAACTTTACAGTATATATATATCTTTCTCTCAACTCTGTCTATTGTTCTGTAAAGTGCATTCTCTCTGTCCTCCTTCATTGTTTCCTTCTTGCACACCTTAACTCTCAATTTCATTTATAATGTGTCATTTGGATTACATAATTCTACTAATTTTGTTTTAACCTGGACATACAAATGTAAATCATATATGCATAAGCAACAGACTTGAAAATTATCAGTTAATTGATAGTTTCAATAAAATATGCTTTAATGTTTTTTTTTTTTACCCTTTAGTGTTTTTGTTGTTTTCTGACATTCATCTTTCTCTCTCTAATGGCTGGCAACTGTGGGGAAGATATAATGAATTGTTAATACCTGTTCTTAATACCTGCACTTTCCCTGTACTGGGCCTATTTCTAAATGCAGACATGTAAGAACTGCCAGTAATAAAAACATTGTTTAAAAGGTGTGATGAAAACTGTTTAAAAGACATAATAAAAAGTGATTAAAATAGGATTTTTGTACTTACCATAAAATCATTTTCTTTGAGTCTTTGAGGGACATAGAATGGCTTTCACCTTCAGGGTTAAACTGTACAAGATGACTGGACACTGGCACTGGCAAATAATAAAGCTTTAGGCCAGCCCAGGATAACTCCTCTTACTACCAGCACACCACAGTTATGTAACAAAGCAGTACCATGAGCATGATCATAAACACAGAGGGGTGTGACATTTGTACCTCAAACACCCAAAAAATGTATGTAGTGTGTAGTGAGTAAAAAAAAAAAAAAAACATTTTCTTTTTTAGTCATTGAGGGACACATGAAGTGCAAAATCAGTCCAGCTGAGGGGTGGGAAACACAGCAGACAAATGCCCAAGAAAACAATAAAAACTGGGGCTGCCTGCAGCTTAAATAGCCACCTGAAGGACATTTTGCTCAAAGCCGGCTTCAGATGAGGCCTCAACATCCACCTGGCAAATCTTAGAGAATGTGTGAACAGAAGATTAGGTGGAAGCCTTGCAATTCTGAGAAATAGTTGTTAGATGTTGAAAAGCCCAAGATGCACTCTCAAATCTAGTAGAGTGGGCCTTAACAGGAAAAAGTGAAACCCTATCCTTGGGATCATATGCTTGGTTAAGGTCTGTTTGAGTCACCCAGAGATGGTGCAATGAAAAGCTGGTGCACCATTATGGAACCCATCCAGGATGGCAAAAAGAGAATCTGTCTTTTTGAAAGAAGCCGTGGCTGAGAAATGGACTCTTACAGCTTAAACTACATCAAGACAATATAGGGAAATGTCCTTTTAGTGAACTGGAGCAGAGAAAGACATAGAAGAAAAATGTCCTGGTTGCAACACCAGATAATATGCTGGCCTTTTTCTGGACCTCATTTTAATGTGTCTCTTTATCTTGTACAACTTATATTTTATTAAAAAGAACTTCAGTTTGCCAGATCTGTTCCTGCAAATAGCAAATTGAATGCACATGATATATTTCAATCACTTTAACCCCGTTTTTGAGATCCAGTTACCACTAGGAAAACTCTAGTCTCCTCTCACTTCAGACACCTGCTGGGTAAAAAAAAAATCTCCCTGCAAAAGTTGCCAGCCTGTTCTTCTACTTTTTACTTATCTCCCCTTCTTTCTCTGTTAAAGTCCATCTGTACATGGAATTCCCCATCCTAAAACCTAAAGTTTTATCTTACGCCTTATCATTAATCAGTCATATTTTAATGTTATCAAAGCCAGCTGGTAGATTGTATTTAGTGTATAGAAGTAAAAAAAAAAAAACCCAGCATGCTGTTATGAGGATTACTAAAGTGTTCTAGTTACTACAATTGCACAAATAGCCTGCAAATCACAAAATAGTATGCTAAGAATATGTGTAGCCCAACATTCAAAATGTAGTGCATATTTAACAAATGATATACCCATCACAAAAGTCTGAGTAAAAATGATTGCTGAGACCAGACCAGACTTTAAAGATATCAACCAAAATTATTTTTCACCTTGTTTTAAAAATAATTCTCTACAGATGGTAGTTTTCCAGAAACAACAAAATAGTTATTTAGAATACAGGGAAACTGCAGTGTAATAGGTTTCTTCAACTGTTCATAATGCAAATTATAAGAAGCATCACTTACCCTAATATCAAACAAGTTGTAAGAAACAATAGCAGAATAAAATATTATCATTCCCTTTGTTACATTAACATTAGTTGAATCATGAATCCTTAGATAGATAGATAGATAGATAGATAGATAGATAGATAGATAGATGTAAGACAAGAAACAAAACACATAAAACCACCCACCAGATTCTACATGTCATTATGTAGTAGATGCTGGCACACACATAGGTAGAGCTAAAAGCATATTTGTTTTTGCAGATTCTGATTTCACTTCTTTTCTATTCATTGCAGGTAAGGGCCCAGAGACGCTGTTCGCAGGACAAAAGCTAAACGATAATGAATGGCACACAGTTAGAGTACTACGTAGAGGAAAATATCTGCAGCTCAGTGTGGACAATGTCACAGTAGAAGGTATTATTTAAATATTTTTGAAACTAAAACCTTTGCTTTTCAGCGCTGCATATTACCAAATACTAAAGTTTAAATGAGGAAGTTTGCTATTATTATGGTATGCCACAACATACCATAATAATAGCCTAGAAATGTTACATTTTGATAAACTTATTGACCCTCATTTGGGATCTTAGCAGCTTTTAACCCTTGCTTTTTGATCAGGTAGAAAATGAAGATGCTTTGCTTGAAAAAGTTAGTTTTTTAATTTTTTGTTACTATTACAATACACATTAAAGTGACATTAAAGTCAAATCCCCCCCCCCCCCCCCCCCCCCTTATCTTTTTCCTTCCAATCGTTTTTAGCAGTCCCTCCAGCACTTGTGCTGATCTCTGATCCAGTGCAGACTGCTGTCTCTTGCTGTCCCACGGAGTCTGTCCAAGCATGCATGCTCATGGCTGCATGCATTGACTTACACAGTAGCTCTCCTCCTCTCCCCGCCTATGATCTCTACTGCGCATGCTCCTGCATGGCCGCTCGAGAAGCTGCAGCCAGGAGCGAGCAGCGGAGACGGGTAAGTTTTACATATTTGGTAACGTTTGTCAAATGTTTTGCTAGCAGTAGATATACGTAAAACAAATTAAGACTTTAATGTCACTTTAAGCCTTTAAATTAGCACTACAAGTATTGTGCAAAAACATACACACTTCTCCTTTTATATTTACTAACAGTTACTTAGTGCAAGGGCCTACCTAAACAATATGTTCTATTTATATCCAAACAGTACATCTATAGCTGATTATATACTATACAATTTGATTGTACAAACTCCTTTAGATTTACCTAAACAATCCACTTTATTAGTACCAAATCAGGCACACCCTTGCACTACATAGTTAATGGTAAATCTGAAAGAGATTGTACAATCAGATTGTATAGTATATGCCAGCTTAACGAGTATTGTAAAATCAGATTGTAATGTGCGGGGCCAGCTTTACACCTGAACTAATGCAAACATTTCCAAATTAAAATGTGTGAGGTCTTAACAATTGTCAAAATCCAGGGCTGGATCTGTAACACACGGTATGTATTATTGTACCCTGGATCAACATTAACCAGGAAGGCCTATTGTCAAAACTATCTAATAACAAAAGAAACTGAAGGCACCTACGACACTGTTACATTTTATTTTAAAATATGGGTGAATGGTAATTAGCCAAAGAATGAAGATTATATTTGTTAAACCAGGAGTCGACAAACAATATGCATTTCAAGAGTCAGTCTGTCCAATCCAGGAGCCAGCATGATTTTTTTAGGAACCAGCTTAATTGGCCACAAGTAGAGAAACCGTCAGAAGTTTGGTGCCAGCTGTAATTTGTAAGGAGCTCCTGGGATTTCAAAAGTACAGATTTAAGGTTATGTGGGGAAATCTGTGGTATAGTGAGACATTACTAATATTCAATACTAATACTTTAAGTATGATTTACTAAACAAACAGAAGCTATTCACCTAGAAAAGTGAATGGTCACTTTACAAAGTGAATGTTGGTGAATAAGGTAAATTATTCATTTTAATCCCCAATTATGTTTGATGGGAATAAAAAAAACAACTGTATTTTTGCTTGCAAATTAAAAGGGACACGTTTAGCTGTTATAAATAATTAATAATGAATTGCTTATCAAACGTGATGTCCTATCCCTGCTACATCTTACCCTGCTGCCTGTGTGCAGGGTTATATGCAGCTAAACCCTACTACCCTTTAAAAAAAACAGACTGTATGTAAAAGTCTTTAAATTAAATTTGAAAAACTGTAGTTGAAACTGAGAAGAGAAGCCAGACCACAGGCAAATATGCAATAAGAATACACATATAAAACAGACAACAGTGTCTCTGAACTGCTCAAAAGATATGGTAGGTAGGTATGGGTGTAAATAAAGTTCAAATCTTACCAGTGCTGCTCTCACTAAAGGGAAAAATGGATGCTCCCCTGAACATGTGGGGAAGATGGTAGCTGGGCTTCTTTGAATGTTTCCTCTTGCTGAGAGTGAGGAAATAGGGAAAGTATGGAGCATTGTAAGGTTAGCAAACACTGCTTTCACAGGTTTGGATGCATTTATACAAGGTAATGCAGTGCCACTAGGTGGAGCCCAAAACAAAGTTAGCAGTAATAACAAAAAACATTGTAAAAAATCTGCCTGGTATAATCGGATACCACTATTTGCGTTCTCAGTTGATAAAAGTAAGGTCAGTTCAGAAACGGGTATTAAGAGCAGATTGGTTTCTTCTTTTCTACAGATTTTGACTTCACCTTTGCAGGCTTTCTCATTCTTGGTAGGGAAGTTTTGTTGACAAGACCCAGTGGGCACTTGTTTCTTTATGAATGGCAGTCTTTACAAGAACAACATCACCAGGTTTCAAATTGGATCTAGGAAGTTTACCGCCTAATCCATGTCTGCAAAGTGAAGATGTACTGTTTCTTCCACCTGTCAAAGAAGGTGTTTGCAATACTTTACACTAGAGCAAATATAATTTCTTGGTTTTGAACCCTAAAAGGAGCACTGACTACCCTAGTTTACTTACTAAGGAGAGGTTTTCCGCTTCCAGAGGGGGTGGTGGCAACTCTTGAAGTGGAGATAAGAGTTGCCAGCTGTGGGTTTGGCGTGGTCGAAACACCACGCCATCCTGAAAGAGGGACTACTACCACCACCACTCCACCCCATCCTCTTGACCACCACCGGACGATTACAAGCGAATACTCACCCAGCCTCAGGTGAGTACAACTCTTACGCCTACACCTCACTCTACCACATTTATTGCGCTAGGTAGTGGCGCTTCCGTCTCCAATTTTTGTTTCCCTAAGTAAAAAGAAATCCTCTTGGTCAGTGGTTCTCAACCTGTGTAACCTCAGGACCCACATTTGTCCTTGGTCATTAAGTCATGACCCAAGTCGCACTGCACTGGAACACCCGGCATTGTGGTACCACGTGTTCCGATGCAGCCGATCAAATTGTGGGTGGGAGGTGCATTTGACGTGCCATTCAAATGAATGGCAATGCAACACACCTACCACATCAGAACGGGACTGTACGATTAATGCACTGTACTAGTGTGAACAGGCCCTCAAAAACACTGACAAACACACACAAGCACAGACATATTCTCACACACACACACACTCCGAAAAAAAGTTATATGTTTAAGATCCACTTAGTCTTTCTATCTTATGAGAACTGGAGTGGATCCTTAGCCTGGGGTCCAGTGTGGGCTGCTGTGCTGCGATGGAGCCCCATCCATATGTGCATTGCTTGTACAGCTCCCTAGCGTGCGCTGTAGAGGTGCCGGGAGCCAGAATGTGACGTCACTCTGGTCCAGGCACCTCTACAGGACATGGGAGGGAGCTGTAGGCAATGCACGTATGGATGGAGCTCCGTCGCTGCCATAACCCCAGCCCACCCCACTTCAAGCTGACACTCGGTGCCGGGCAGCATATTTTGAATGGCTGCTTGGCACGAGAACTGATAGTGCTGCTCTAGGGGAGGCTGAGGAGCCTCTCACCTAGAAAAGGGGAAAGCGTGCCGCGACCCACTGAACATGGGGTCGCGACCCACTTTTGGGTCATGACCCATCAGTTGAGAGCCAAGGCTCTAGGTCATTTAACACTTGAGTTAAAGTTCTGGCATTGATGATGGCTGAGACATGTGCCACATAGGTTTATAGACTCATAAGTGAGACCTGTATTTCCCACTTTTAGTAAAATGGAATAAAGGATTTTGCAAACCATGCCAATCATTCTTTCCCAGGCACATTTCATATGAGAACAGTGAGGCAGGTTGAAAGTCCATGTACAGTCCTGATCACTCCCTTATCTCTCCACACTTTTGGTACAAATATTTGTAGTGATTTGCATCTGTCCAAACTGACTTGTTTTGCGGGGCTTCAGTTAGCAATGAAAACATCTGGGGGCATTTATGAAAGTTGAAGCTAATCTGTATTTAATGTGTCTCCCTTAGGAGCAGTCTGTTCTGTGTTATAAAAGAATGCAGAGCATGTAAGCAATGTTATTCTTTGAGGTGACTTGCAGGAAAACCTCTTGTAGTGTGGCATCCTGGGTACCCGCATTCGTATCTGTTTGTGCACCTCGTTTGAAGTACGGCCCCATTGATTTCAGGCCTCATTGCTCTATTTGTTTTAGGTGTTGGTGAACTCTTGCAACTGATACCAGGATATGGTCAGATGATATCTATGATCAGGGATATGATTGCATTCAATTACAGCTGGAAATGACAGGAAAGGAAAGGCATGTTTGTCCATCTATGGATTCAACTTGGTAGCCAGGTGCTGTCCTCCCTGCCGTTTCCACAATTTATGCACACATTTTTGGTGAGCAAAGAGCATTGGGTCCCTTATTACTGAAGGAGTCAAAGAAACTTAAACAGGCCAAGTATTTGTTACTTTGGTCATCTAGAATTATAGAAGGCTTACTGGTTTTATAATTTTTTTTATGTTTTGGATGGGATGAGGAAAGGTCAGGTTTTACTGATATATGGGGCTATGTTAGAGAGATTTGCCCTCATTTCCGGTCCTGTTTTTACCAGACAGGAAGTGAAAAAATATTTCCAAAGGAGTCTCCAAATGCGGTAACCTTACTAATCCTTCCCACTCTATCCAAAACTAAAAATAGGATTGTTGTTTTACCTATAAAATTCTCCTAATGGAGTACAGGACACAGTATGGTATTCAGGAATGTAGGATTATGCTGCCTCTTCAGGAGACTGGACACTGGCAAAGCAAATTTGTTAGGGCAGTCTCGCAAAACCCCTCTCACTCACAGCAAGTTTCATGTTTTGTATCCAAACAACAGTAGAAATGGATCATAAGAACAGATGGACAGGAACTGTGTTCTGTAATGTACTCCAATAAAACCTAAAAAAACACCTTCTTTTGATACGTTCTCTAATAAAATAATTTTACAGATAAAACAAAAACCCTATTTTCTTACATTACAGGACATCAGATTTTATTTAGGAATGTGGGGATGTCCCCAAGCAATTAACTAGAGGGATAGGCAACATAAAGGGCTTGAGAGAAGCTCGCAAAATCACCTGAAGGACATTAGCACCAAAGCTGGCATCAGAGGAAACCTGAATATCTACATGGCAAAAATAAACAGAGGAC
Organism: Nanorana parkeri; assembly: GCF_000935625.1. NCBI lineage: Eukaryota > Metazoa > Chordata > Amphibia > Anura > Dicroglossidae > Nanorana > Nanorana parkeri. The sequence goes on along the minus strand of NW_017308297.1, from coordinate 39,765 downwards.
CACTTAGCAGCCTGGAATATCTAAGAAACAGATGCCTGATAGGAAGCACAAGTGTGCGCTTTGATAGGAGAAGGTGAACCCGTGCCTTTAAGCCCATAAGCTTGAATGATTAATTGTGTAATCCACCTGTGGAGCAAGAAACAGGTTGTCTTTTGAGGGGACCCTCAGGAACGACAAACAGAGTTGGTTTGTTTGAATGAAGCTTTAGTTGAGAAGTAGGTTCCAACAACATGCGCCACATCTAGACAGTGGATGGATACCTCCTCGGGACTGCCAGGAGCAGGGCAATGTTCTGGTTAAGGCAGAAGAGAGAAACCATCTTGGGAAGAAAGGAGACTTTTGTCCTCAAAACAATCTTGTCTCTATGCTGTAAAAGGAAAGGTTTCTTACAGGTCTAGGCTGACAGCTGAGAGACATAGTGTACAGACATGATGGTAACAAGAAAGGTGACCTTGTGGGTGAGAATCCACAGGAGAATATCCCTGATGGCCTCAAAGGGTGGTTTCTGGTGAGTCGACAGAACCAGGTTTCAATCGCATGATGATTTGAAGGGGAATGAAGAGGTGGAGCAATCTAAGCAATATCCTGTAAAGGGGTTTTCGCTATGGCGTGAAAAACTAGCTTTTGAAAAAGAATCACAAGGGCTTGGATCTGGCCCTTGATCGTGTTTGAGGACTGTAATCTAGACCTGATTAGAGAAAAGACAGAATCTTTTCCCATGGAGTACTTCCTGGGATGGAAATGCCTTGCCTCGCACCGCAAGAAATACTCTTTCCAGGTATAATAGTAGACCTTAAAAGAGGTTGACTTCCTGGTTTTTAAAAGCAATGGGCTAACTAAAGTGCATAAACCCCTATCCTTGGGGACTTAGCACAACAGGCTGTTAAAGCCAGCAACTGTGAAGAAGGGGTAAACCAGCACCTGTGACAGACGATTCAGATGATGTGAGGGGGCCACAGATAATTTTCTAAGAGACTCATGTATGCTAAAAGCACCATGTCTGCCAGTATATTGTGAGGAGAATTACCAGAATGCCCCATTTCAATCCTGAGTAACAGATGAAGAAAGAGCTTTAGATAAAGAAAGAAAGGCGTAGATTAAACTAAACCGATCCCAAGGAGTCACCAGAGTCGCTGCTAGTGCCGGGGGGTCCCTGGAAATAAACACAAACCTTTTCAGTTTGTTGATGAAGCCAGGAGGTCCATGTCCAACATCCCCTATCCATGACAGAGGTCTATAAACACCTCCCAGGTGAAAAGATCACTTTCCAGAGTCCAGACATTGATGACTGAAAAAGTCCATTTGCCAATTTTCCATACCTGGAATACGGACTTTGGATTGTGCTGTTATGTAAAGTTCCAGCCAAGTCAGAATCTGATCTCCCTCTTTTTGAGCTGTGAGACTTCTGGCTCCCCCTTTGTAGTCGATGTAAACCACTGCTGTGGTGTTGTCCAGATGCCCCCTTAGTTGAGGGGTCCCACACTGATTTGGATAACCAAAGAAAGCTCAAGAATGTTGTTCAGGAGACAAGCCTCTCCAGTGACCATGTCATTTGGCTGAGAGAGTCCAAGTCTAAGACTCCTCCCCAGCCCGACACGCCAGAATCCATCGTTATGTGCTTCCAGCAGAGTGGTAGGTATGACTTCCCCAACTCCAGCAGTGGGTCTTGGAATGTAGGTAAATTTGTGTTGGTTCAGAGACTGAGACTTCTTGTCTAATGCAGCCAGAATGTTGAGTTGAACAGTCTGGAGTGAAATTAAGTGTAAGGTACCACCTCAACAGAGTCTACCATTAAGCCCAGAACCCTCATACAGATGTGGAAGGATGGTTGGCCCCTGGACTGAAGTGTCCTAATGTAGGAGTGTTTGAATCTTTTCCTGTGGAAGGAAAATTCTGGGCAGGGAGGTGTTTAGTGGAAGGCCAAATACTCTGTGATGAGTTGGTTCCAGTCCACTTGAACCTCTGCAGGATTTGCATAGTTTGTTGGATATTGACTGTGATGACTGTTCCCTCAGTAGAAGGTCATCCAGGTAACCACTATAGATATTTTCCATTAAAAAAGTTGAGCAAGTACAGGGGCCAGTATCTTGGTGAAAATCTGTGGTGCCATGGACAGACCAAATGTGATAGCAACAAATTGGTAGTGTTGTGTGCCCAACGGAAAGTGCAAGTAGCGTTGATGTGTGTGCTAGATATGGACATGCAAGAAATTCTAAAGTAATAGACATGTGCGATTCATTTTGTTCCAAAATGACATTCACATGAATTTCTGCACATTTAGATATTTGGATGCATCCAAATTTCTGAATAACAGAAATAAGTTATCTGAATGTTTGAAATTCGGATACATACGAATGTAATTCAGAACAAAACAGAGAAGCGCTATGTATGTGTCATTTACAGCTCTCCACTTCTCTGCACTTTCCTGACATTCTGAACGTATCGGAATTATATTATAGAACATAAACAAAGAAAAAAGCTCAAATCTGTGTGTTATTCTGTTCTCAGCTTCTTTGCTACATTTGGACTGTATCCCGAATGTAAACAAAGAAGCTGACAGCTGTCACAGAATGCATAAAAGTGTTTAACTTTTCAAATAAACAATATTTTTTTTTTACAAACAGCATGGGATTCCCCTCCCCTATTCATATAAGACCCTTTAGGTCTGTAGGTATAAATGTTAGTAGGGACCCTGATGGACCCTGATGTAAAAAAAAACAAAAAACAAACAGCATGCAGTTCCCCTGACAATGAATACAAAATCCTTTAGGTCTGGTAGGAATTTTAAGGAGAACCCAACACCAAAAAAGGGGTCCCCCCTAAAATCTCATACCAGACCCTCAATCTGGGCAGCAACCTGGGTGGGCAGGAAAGGGGGGGGGACAAGCGAGCAGCCCCTTCTTCCTGCACCATGCCAGACCATATGCCCTCAGCATTGGGAGGGTGCTTTTCCAGGGGGGGACTCCCTGGAAAAGCACCTTTTCCCCATGCGGATGGGGGTAAGGGCCTCTTCCCCCACAATGCTGACCCGGTGGTTGTGGGGGGTCTGTGGGCAGGGGGCTCTCAACATCTGGGTACCCGCTTTCATAAAGGGGGCTCCCAGATGCCGCCCCCCTTGTGAATGAGCAAGGTGTACTTGTACCCCTACACATTTAATAAAGGGTTAAAGAAAATATAAATAAATACACAACACCTTAGAAAAAAAATTATTTATTTAAACAAAAACCCAAGTTTTCGACAATTTCTTTATTTAAGAAAAAAACTGTCCCACAATGTCAATTCAGCAACAATCAGGTCCTCCAGCAATGTAATCCAAAGTCACCCACAAAAACAAAAGAAACAATTGCAAACAATGCATTGTGGGCAGAAATAAACAAAGCCTGCTATTGGCTATTTCAAATTGAAATAGCCAATAGCAGGCTGGCTAATGCTCGCTGTGTTTTGTTTTTTTTAACCTCAGGTCCCCCCTAACATTCCTACTAGACCAAAGGGGTCTGGCATGAATAGGGGAGGGGAACCCCACGCGGTTTTTTTTTAAATTGTTTCTGTGAATTGTCAAAAGTTTAAAAAAAAACAAAGTAAACATTTAATGTCACTTTTCTTCAACAAATTTGTGTTCCTAATTATCATTTAACTCATCCTAAATAACAAAAATGAAGATTAATCTGCAACAAATTGACTTTAAGGCCCCAATCCCGAAAAACAAAATAAGGAAACAGCTGAAGCAAAACAAAACTAGCCTAACATTTTTTTTGCCAGCGCACATATCTAGTAGGTAAGCAATGACTGATCTGGTAGATTCCACCTTACATTTTTGAAACAAAGGAAGGTGCTTAGAAACTTCAGATCCAGGATGGGCTGAGTGCTGCTGTTGAGCTTTGGGACCATGAACGGGTTTCAGTAAAACCCCTGAAACTTTTCCTCTTCTGAGAAAAAAACACTACTCTATAAGAATGGAGCTGAGCCAGAACAGAGATCTGCTAGCCTTTGCTGGGATGCTGGGAGGTTTGACAACTAGGAAGGGTGGGTGAAGAGGGTAAAACTGTAACCTATAGCCCCTGGTGAATATATTCCGTACTTTAAATAACTAGAAAGTCCTGGGTCCAGGTATCAGCAAAGGTCTCCAAACCCCCCCCCCCCCATGAGCCGGGGGGGGGGTTCCTTCCCAAACCCCCCCCCCCCCATGAGCAGGTGGAGGTGTTCCTTCATTGTAGGACTTGGCCACAGGCTTAGAGGATTTTGGAGTCCGTGGCTTGCAACAGAACTGGGTCCTACATCCATCCGCTCGTCCCGCATGACTTTCTGGGTAAACCTGTTCTGGGTAGAACAAAAGAGGTTTCTCCCCTGAAATGCATATTCACTTGTGTTTGGCTAAAAATCTGGAGAGCAACGTCAAAGCCCATCTGACTGTTTCATGTTCAACAGGAATAAACAAATTCATGTATTGGCCAGGTGATTCTGTACCTCTGAAATACACACAACTGTCAAATCCAGTAAATATTGATGAGCGCATTCAAAAATTGCATAACCCGCCCTCATTGGGGTACACCCTCTTGTTCTCCCTTGTCTTTGGATGCATGTCACCACTGTTGAACCGTTATCCAGATGAAGAAGTACTCTCCAACCTATCAACAGGGGGGTTGTCAGAATGTTTATACTGCTCTGATATACAGTCTTATGTTTATGGAAACAAATTAGAATCTATAGTTAAGGAGATTCCCAATGTATTTCCATAAATCAAAATTTACGCTAGTTCTTTTATTTGTGCTGACTTCGAAGACAAGAGGAATACCAAAGTATACAAAATATAGATATTTATTTATCAAAAATCAGTGCAAAAATAATAATAAAATATAATTGATAACAAACAAAGAATATGGATCAGATAATAACAATTAATTTGATATCACAGGTAATGCATAAAAATGTTACTACTGGATATTGTTAGAAATATAAATGTAACCAAGATAAAATGACTTTTTAAATGTAATTGGTATCTTCTCAGTATCTCACAGAATAAGAAAACAAAAGGCTCAGAATTGACATGTGACTTCTCTCAGCACAGATATTCACCAACTCAAACTTTTAACAGCGCATGGGCGATATTTATCCCATCATGCACAGGGCTGGCGAAAAGCCCAGACCAGTCAAAGTAGAGAAAAATTACCACCACTTTAATTAAATATATATCAGACTAGACCATTGACTAGAAACTGAAATCAGTTTCCTGGAGATTATACAAATGTATATAACAAAAGTATATAATTATCTCCCCAAATTGAAAGACACAATTTTTACTGCAGTTAAAAATTATCTCAAATCAATTTAGATTCTACAAGAACTCAATGGTTTACCCAAATATATATATGTGGCTAATGAATTGCCTAATATACAGATATAAAGTATACTTTTTCAGCAATTTAAATTTAGTTGTTTTGAAATAAGTCAGCAGTCAATGCTCAGCAACCAGGGATAGTCAGGTTCTCTTTAGTTCAGTTTCCTTGGACAGCCGTCCTCAGCTTCTGACCTATACCCTTGGAATGTATTTGCTTACTGCCTTGTCTTGTTCGACTCTCTCTGATGATGGAATCTTCCCCCTGGGAACCTACTCCCCTCAGTGGCGTAACCAGAGTTATGGGCACCCGGGGCAGACATTTGATCTCCTTACTGTGGATAAATAATTGTTTATGCGGATTGGGCTTGTGGGTGGGGCTTGTATATGGGCAGAGCATAATGGGGCCCCATAATCTCCCATTGCCTGGGGCCTCATGTGTTGTCAGTCTGCCCCTGGTTAGGATGCTGTGTGGCTTCTGCTGCCTAGCATCCTTTGATCACTAGGATGCAGTTGGCTATTGCTCCCTAGTATTCTTTGGTTGCTATGACATTGGTGGATATTGCCACCCAGCATTTTTTGGATGCTAGGACACATGTGTCTATTGCAGCATAGTATCCTTTGGTTGCTAGGATGCAGTGGCTTCTGCTGCCTAGTTCTTAGGACACAACATTTACTGATCTTTATGTCTTTCGGTGTGCATGGGCCAATAGAAAACAATATACCTGTGATCAGTTCTGTAAAAAAAGCTGTACTGATGAAAACCAAGCATTTTGTTTACCCCCATGTGCATGAGCGCTTAATTGCAGAATTTTTCCTTTACATAAAAATTTAATTCACTTGCATATTCCCCTGAGGACGTCTTTTGATGACGAAACATGTAGGGGCGGGCCTATCTCGACACCATACCAAACGGATTACCTTGTAATATCAGACCGGCCGGCTGTGAATCTTTTAAATCTATTGTCTAATAAACTGTTTTAAACTGCTACACGATGAAGGACTTTCTTTTTCTATGATTGGATGGATTTCATATACTTTGGAGATCTATGGTAAAGTTTTTGCTTCACCGAGGACGCCGCAATATTGTGCCACACCAGACAAAACGTTTTGGGCTGTTTGCTGCAGCCAAAAGAGTTCGGTGAGTACGCACTCTGAAGGGGTGGACGAGTGGACACAAATACGATCCTCAGCAAGCTTCATTTACGGTCTAGGCATCTGGAGGCTGCATAAATTGCACTTTAATGGATAAACGTTTACACAGGGATATGTGTTTGCACTGAGATCACTTGAATATATGGATTGATCACTATGTGATATACATTTATTTATTTTTCTATCACTCATTTACATTTTTTTTTACTCATTGCACTGAAGTGGATATTTGCACAGATATCTTTATATTATTGATTATCTAATAGAGATCAAGTTGTTCTATTTAATCACTTTATTGTTGTATTGCAACATACACACATTTATCAAGTAGCAGTTGCTTTGAGCATTGAGCAGTTGCTCAATAAATCAGAGTTTGTTTACCCTACACTCGTGTCTTGGGGAAACTGAGAGCTACAGATCAGCGGGTTGCAATATCTCCTCAGCAAGGAAGAATACAGCGACGGACATACTTATACTGAGTACCGAGGTCTGTCACATTGGTGGCAAGCGGTGGGATGCTCTTCCTTGCCTAAGGGGACATTAAAACCACCACCGGGACACTGCCTTCATCATCGGATGAGAGGCCGTCAAGCCGTGAATGGAACAGCAGTACGACAAGCTCAAGAGGTCCACGTTAAAGAACTTACTGGAAGTTGCCAGCAACAAGCCCAAAGGCGCTATCCTTGCCGAGCTGGTGGAGGACGACCGGGTGAGCAATGTCCGTTCAGAGGCGTCTGACTTCCAGAGAGAGGTGCAGTGGCGTTTGGCCCTATATGGGACCAACCCCCCGGCAGATGTGATCTCCACTGTACTGCCCGAGACAACCAGGTTGAGAGTGGCTGAACTGCAGCAGCAGTCCGGGGGAGCATCCCTATCCCATTCGCCATCCCCAAAAAGAAATTGCCCTATGCTGCCTTCAAGGCCTTTGTGGAGGGGGATGGAGACATTGATGGTTTCCTCCAGGATTTTGAGAGACAATGCATCCTGCAGGACATTGACACCACAGACTGGGTCACTATCCTGGCAGGCAGAAAAAGCGTTCCGGGTCGTGGCGGATGAAGAGTGTACAATCTATGAGAGAGTGAAGGAACAGCTGCTTGCCCGCTACGCCTTAACCCCTGAAGCATATCGAGTCAAGTTCAGGAGCCTGCGAAAAGGGGACAAGGACACTTACACGGAGTGGGGGCACCGGCTACATCATGCAGTGAAAGGCTGGATTCAAGGCTGTCAGGCGACCACCGTAGAGCAGGTGACGCAGCTCTTTTTATTGGAGCAATTTTATAACTTCACCAGAGGTGCGTAACTGGGTCCGGGACCGGAGACCACTCACCCTGGCGGAAGCTACCAGACTCGCAGATGAGTTCCATGATGCCCGGAGAAGCACCTCAGCCGCAGCTCCACCCCCACCCCTAGTCGCTCCTGTGCCTGTACCAGCAAGGTGCACTTCAGTAGCGGAGCCCCGCAGAATTGGGCCAATATGCTATGGCTGTAACCAAATTGGGCATATTCGTGATCACTGTCCCCAGAGACAGAATCGTCAGCCACCTGCTCGACTCAGCCCCAATCCAGCCCGGAACACTGCCTACTGCCTGCAAAGAGACCCATACCACGAAACATCCACTCCTGCAGTGTGGAGAGAAACTAACCCCGCAGATGAGGACTTTGGGATACTACACAAAGTCAACCCCTTGCAAGCAGCCACTACGGACAACCGGCGGCATCACCAGCAGATAGTTCGCATCAATGGGCGGTTGGCTCAAGGTCTCAGGGATACAGAAGCCATGCTCACGCTGGTCTAGCCACATTTAATTCCTAGCCAGGCAAAGACAGGTAAATCGGTGGCAGTCCGAGTAGCCGGAGGACATGTATACCGCATTCCCACAGCCAGAGTACATCTGAACTGGGGTGCCGGAATCCGGGATATAGAGATTGGGCTAATAAAAGATTTACCTGCAGATGTTCTCCTTGGCAACGATTTGGGACTCCTCACCTCCACCTTTGCTCCGGTCGCCAGAGAGGAAGTAAACCCCGTTACAACCCGACAACAGGTTCGAGAAGCTCCTCAACCACTCCCTGAGGGGATCCAGGTAAGACCTACTAACCTCGACTGTGACGCCCTTACCCCCTCTTTGAGGTGGGACTCGCCCGCAGACTTTGGGAAGGAGACATTAGAGGATGAAACGTTAGCGTCCTATAGACAGCAGGCGGGGAGAGACCCGGAGGGGTGGGTGACGTTAGATTTGAGTGGGACCAAGGAAAGTTATATAGAATCACTGGGGGAGCAGGGAGAGGTGTGGCACAGATCCCTCGTAGACAGTTGGTAGTGCCCAGGAAATACTGCTGCGATCTGCTGAAGATCGGGCATGATATTCCCTTAGCGTGCCATCTTGGGCACAGGCAGACACTGAACCGTCTGACCCAGAACTTTTTCTGGCCAGGTCTGTCAGGTGAAGTACGGGACTACTGTAGGTCATGTGAGATATGCAAGCGGGTAGGGAAGAAAGGGGATTCCGCTAAGGCGAAGTTACGACCCATGCCCATTGTAGGGGAACTCTTTAGCCGTATAGCAGTGGACCTGGTCGGTCCCCTAGCTAAGCCTAGTCCTACGGGCAAGAAATATATTCTGACCGTAGTAGATTATGCTACTCGGTATCCCGAGGCAGTGGCTCTGAGGGATACCCAAGCAGAGACTGTTGCCAGTGCCCTGCTGCAGATATTCACAAGGGTAGGGTTTCTACTGGAAATTTTATCAGACCAGGGGGCACAGTTCATGGCCGAACTGACCCAACAGCTATGGAAGCTTTGCGGGTTTAAGCCCCTGCACAGCTCCCCATATCATCCACAGACCAACGGGATCTGCGAGCAGTTTAACCTCCCTGGCGGTAATCCCGAGTCTGGCTCGGGGTGAATTTCTGAGACAGTTGCTCCTGACATTTGCTATGTCCCATAAGGACTGGGAACGCCACCTTCCCCATGTCCTGTTTGCGTACCGGGAGGTCCCCCAAGAAGCTACAGGGTTTTCCCCATTTGAGCTATTATACGGGAGGAGAGTTAGGGGACCCTTAGACTTGCTACGGGAACATTGGGAGGGAGCCATGGTAAAGGAAGGGATCCTGTGGTGACCTATGTTATGGAGTTTAGGGACCGGCTGCAGAGGTTGACCACCCTGGTCCAGGACAATCTCAAAGCGGCACAGACAAGACAGAAGAGGTGGTATGACCGGTCAGCCAGGAAACGCACCTTCCAAGTAGGGCAAAAGGTACTAGTACTTAAACCGGTTAAGCAGAACAAGCTCCAGGCAGCATGGCAGGGACCGTACAAGATCATAGAACAGCTTTGCGATACCACCTACATAGCAGCCCGATGCTCAGATGAAAGGGTCCAACGACCCTTTCATGTGAACATGCTGAAGCCATACCATGAGAGTGAGGAAGCAGTAGCCGCTATATGCGCCCCAGCTATGGAAGACACAGATGGTCTCCCTTTCCCGGGACTGCCAGGTGAGGAGGACGCCCAAGGGGGAGTAGCGGATGTCCGGCTGGGTGAGGGACTCGACCCACACTCCAAGGAACAAGCCCAGAGGCTGCTCCAGGAGCGCCGGGACATGTTCTCATCCCTGCCCGGATATACTACTGTAGCAACGCACTGGGTCGATACGCAGGATCAAGCCCCATTGAGACAGACCGCGTATCGTATACCTGATGCAGTAAAGGAAGGGATGCAGTAGGAGATCCGGGATATGTTAGACCTCGGGGTCATAGAACCATCAGATAGCCCCTGGGCCTCCCCAGGGGTTCTAGTACCAAAGAAGGATGGCACTACCAGATTTTGTGTGGACTATAGGCGACTGAATGACAGGACGGTAACTGACGCCCAACCCATGCCCCGGGTGGACGAGCTCCTAGACAAAATTGCCGGGGCAACTTCCTCACTACTATAGATTTGTGTAAGGGGTATTGGCAGATCCCCTTAGCCGTGAATGCTGTGCCGAAGTGCGCATTTGTCACCCCATTTGACCTGTTCCAATTTAGGGTCATGCCATTTGGGATGAAAAATGCTCCGGCCACATTCCAGCAGATGGTGGATAGGTTACTAGATGGACTGCTGGAATTTACCTGCGCTTATCTAGATGACATAGCCATTTATAGTGACACACGGGAAGAGCACTTACAGCACATTGGGATTGTACTGGACCGTATTAGAGAGGCAGGGCTGACTGTTAAACCTGACAAATGTCACGTAGGAATGTCGGAGGTCCAGTACCTAGGTCACCGAGTGGGGTGTGGGAAGCAGCGTCCTGAACCAGCCAAAGTGGAAGCCGTAGCTAACTGGCCCACCCCCCGTACTAAGACTCAAGTTCTAGCTTTCCTGGGTACGGCAGGATACTATAGCCGGTTTGTCCCCAATTACAGTGCCATCGCTAAACCCCTGATTGACCTGACTGGTAAGAGTCTTCCCCGACAGGTCCTGTGGTCCCCGGAGTGTGAGGCAGCGTACAAAATCATGGAAGTGCTGCACCTATTCTAAAATCATCAGCGAGGGTTCAGCTCACCTGGTATGCTAATACCAGTATGCTAATACCAGTCCACATGCTCTGTAACATTGGGTTCTTTAAAAGGGGTTACCCCAAAAATGTGGGTCCCCTTTCCAAGCACACATACAACAACAAATTATTATTTTGTTCTGTTTAACTAATCATTACCTCTCCAGGTTACAGCAAGGTCCAAAGGTATACTGTGGTGTCCTTCCAGCATTGGCAGGTCAGTGGAAGGGGTAGCGCAGATTCCACTTCCTCAATGCTCGAATTCTGTTTTTCCACCACTGGCACAGTTTCATGTACCCAGGTAATTCTGGGGAAGGGGTTCCCCATGACATCACCGCTCATGTTTGGTATTAGACCTTAAATAAGCAGTGATGTCATAAGAAACTCCTCCCCCAGTGGCACTTTAACCCATGCTGGTAGAGGAATCTTTTGGGTATATATTCACTAGTCAAATTCCCTAGGTGATTCTTCTGATAAATACCCCCCTAAGTGAATTTAAAAATGTTTGGGCTAAACATAATTGGATAGATGGGGAAATCCTTTGCACAACTTGCAGCAATCCAGGCCTATATAGACGATGGTGCTTGTAGTGATGTACACGGATGGCACCGTGCAGACACAATGTAGGAAGAGGAATCACCAGCACTCAGTAGAATAATCCAACATGTCCATTTATTGGACATAAACGTCACACAATCACAAAAGCCAACGTTTCAAGACCACGCAGGGTTTCTTCATCAGGGCATAAAGAGTGACAATACACTAACATCTGATAGCCACATATATACCTCATGAAGCTAGCCAATAATCAAAAAACAACAGCCCCAGTGACATCATAATGGCGGGAAAATCGCCCATTTTCAAATGTATACAAAAAAGCAATAAACAATAACAAAATACCAGCTTATAAATCCTATGTCATACCCATTAAGATCAGGGTCCAATTCTAGAGTATGGTTTGGGTCCGATTCAAGGATGCAGATAGATCACAAGCAGGCGCTGAAATAGGCCAAAGAGAAGCAGGATATCACAAACCGGAGATCTCGCTGCAAATCTCCACCCCTAGTGCGCCGGCGCAAAGAATCCGCGTCATCCATTGCCATGGTGACCGGAAACCGCATCAACGCTAACTAGTATAATCGCAAAGCGCAAGACTGGGGACAGTGAACTCGAACAGTCAAGTCGAGTGTGGTAAACCGGAAAGCATAAAACCAGCGCCGGCGCAAATAGACCGCATCACCCATCACCATGGTGACAGGGATTGGCATCGTAACTCATTCTAATGTCAGCAAAGCGTACGAGTGGGAATAATACATTTAAACTAGGGCTGTGCAAATCAACGATGAATTTCTTGATTAATCGTGAATCTTTTTGATCGATTAACATTTTTTTGATCGACTAAAATTTTTTTGATCGATTTTAATTTTTTTTTGATCGATTACATTTTTTTTAATACTTTATGCACGAGCACCAGCCGGGGCATTGGCCTATACATATACAGCACAGCAATGAAGTAATAAAATGAACTAGGATCACATTAATCCAGCACGTTATTATTCTGAGTTGCCCCACTCAAGCGGCGGCCATATTGAGTGGGGCACGTGAGATTAATAACGTGCTGGATTAGTGTGATCCTAGTTCATGTTATTACTTCATTGCTGTGCTTTATGTGTATAGGCCAATGTAGTTGGATCTGTATGTGCGTTATAATTAATCAAAATTAATCGATTAAAAAGAATTGCGATTAATCGAACACAAACATTTTAATCAGTAACAGCCCTAATTTAAACAGCTGAGTCAAGTGTGGGAAATTCGAGCAATAGCATAAAATAGCTCTGCAACCTGAAAGAAAAACGACCCAGAACGATCAAACTAGGCAATAAGCTGGTAATACACATAACAATGAGCGACACATGCAACATATAACAATACAGATACAGACACTACAGACTAAAGAACAGAATAACAAAAAAAATCATAATATCAAAGATCAATTAAGTCAAGCACTGATCCAATCATAGATATTACACTAACCTGGCATAGAGATATAGGTAGATGATCAATAAAAAATATACATATCAAGTATCAGTATACAAATAGTATTATCTATATAAAAAAATAAGCATATAAATCTTCAGTACAAAAATATGACTATTTAAATATTGAAGACAGACCATCTACTATATATCGCCAATTTGAAAAGGTCAGACAGAAAATAGCAATGAGTGGTCAGTACACTTACAACAAAATAGAGAAACAAATAGGAGTTTAAAAAGAGGAAACAAACGGAGGATGAAGCCACACAATATTGCCCTAGTCAGTCAGAAAACAGGACAGAGATAAGGCAGTATTTAAACCTCTAGGTCTTACTGTATTCAATGTATGGATCCAGTAGGCTTCTTGATGTAACAGAATATTGTCCCTATCACCACCATGGTTAGGTTCCGACACCTATACGATCACCATTGTCCTAAGTTCATGTATCTAGTGATTCAATTGGGCAAAATGTATTGCCACTGGTTTATTTAGATCAAGGTCTTTGCCTAATAGTTTGTATTCAATCGCTAATTTGATGTCACTTTTGTGCTTTTGGTAACGTTTTTTAAAAGGGTTAATGGTTTTGCCTATGTAAACCAAAGAGCACGGGCATTTAAGCATGTATACACAATACTCAGATATACAGTTCAAATAGCCATGGATGGAATATTTCTTCCCTGTATGGGGGTGACAAAAAGAGTCACCGGTGATAAACGAGTTACAAACACTACAATTGTGGCATCTGTAGCAGCCCTGTTTAGTAGAGAACCTGTATGGCAAGGTATCATACTTAGGGTAACGATCCGCGCAGACCAATAGATCTCTTAGGGATCTATTACCGGAGTAGACAACACGGGGTGTGCGTTTAATAGTGGGAGTCAGAGTTCTATCTGCTTTCAGAATATTCATATTCCTTTCAGTGTGTGTTTAATCTGATGTGAAAATGGATGGTAATTAGTGATAAATAGAGTGTCATTCGGACGTGTCTCCTTACGTTTAGGTACTTGGAATCTAGTTCTTGCAACTTCAAGTGTATGGTCCAGTACATGATCAGGATATCCCCTCTCACTAAATTTCTTATACATCATCTGTAGCTGTAATTCACAATCGATGAGATCAGATCAGTTCATCACTACAAGCACCATCGTCTATATAGGCTTGGATTGCTGCAAGGTGTGCAGAGGATTTCCCCATCTATCCAATTTCTTATCGTCTGGCAGTTTTCGTCTAGCGCCCCAGCAAAGAGGCCGCCCATTGTGTATGTTCATTGTGTTCATTCTTTAGGACACCCACAATTGTTATCTCCTGCTGCTTTCCGAAACACTGCAATTACTATGGAACCACAGGGGGAAACAGCTTACACATGTGCTTTTAAGAAACATGAAATTGATGCCATATTATTTCCAGCAAATCCTATCGCAGCATTTGGCTCTGATTCTGCCATTGATTTGTTTCAAGATCTAAAAAGGCTGAAGACAAAAGCATGTTGACTTGGAACTGCATGGATTTACCCTCTCTGAAAACTATCAAGCAAAAAAAGTGCCAAGAGGTTTTCGCATTCGCAACCAACCGACCATTGGCAGACAGAGTAGAGATTTCTGCGATAAGTGGTGTGCAATCTCGACCCAAAACTCGTTTAATTACATTCTTCTCGTGATTGAAGAGATAAAGACACAGCTTTGCCAAATTAACAAGGATATCGCCTCCCATGAAATGAAGATTCGGGGCAAGATGTCTGATGATGCAATGTTTAATGCGGAGATTGAGTAAATTGAATCTGATACTCTTATTTATGCTGACAAAATTTGTGCTGCTAAACGGGATAAGTTCAAACAAGTATGTCAGGACTATCAGGATGGTAGGGTATATCCCTTGCTTCCTGGGAATACCTTCCGAGGACGACGCAGGGGAGGTGCGTTTTCACGTGGGGGATCAAGACAACGCTTCCAAAAATCAAATATGAGCTCAAGTGAGAGTGAGCGACCTACGGAAAATCCGCCCACAGATAGGGATGCGCCACCCACACCAATTGCATGACACCACCACCATCGGATCTCCCTCTTCATCAGTACCTTTTTTTAGGAAGAAGTACAAAAAACGCACCAGAAGAGGTGGTAAGAAGAAAAAACACAGGACCGTCTACCAATACGAGACAACAAAGATCCAGGAATGTCCGATAATCAATCTTTCGTCCAGGACTATCTCTGATATTGAGACCAGCATCTTGAGTAAGGGACTATCTTTCTGTCCCTCACCACAGTTTAACAACTTTCAATTTGAAATTGATACATTTAAACTTGAACGTTCCCTTCAATTGAAACAGGACTTCTGTCATCACTCCTGTAACAAAGGTATTGATTCAACCTCCAACAAATTCAAGAATAAAAGTACCTTCATACCACCAGGCTATTTGCCTCTATCGAGAGCTTCATTAAGACGGTCAGATATGACACTCGCAATGTCACTGAACAAAAAAGGACACATAATCATCCAGGTCTTTCTAATATGAAAAGGGCCGAACGAACCTCCTTGAAATCCCTACAGGACGACAAGTCCATCATCATAAAGCCAGAAGATAAAGGAGGTGCCATTATTCTTATGGATTATGCCAACCATAGAACAGGCATAATTGGTCTTCTGTCTGATTCTCATACTTATCTTTCAATCCCGCGTGATCCGTTACCATCGATATTGAATAAAATATAATCTCTCATTGACTTGGCTTTGAATCAGGGCTGGATCTCTGAGGGCATCTCGGAGTGGCTTTACAATCAGCATGCCCGCATAACCCGTAATTTACGGATTACCGAAAATTCATAAGGGACATAATCCACTCACCTTTAGACCCATTGTGGCTGGCACTGGTTCAGTGTTACAGCCTTTGGCTATGCTTTTGGACCACTTTCTCCAACCTCTGGCGAAAGATTTACACTCATATACCTGTGACACTAATGACTTTCTTATGAAATGGAAAAGTATTGAAGTGTTTGATCCAGGTTGGTCACTACTTACAATGGATGTATCCTCACTATACAGTATACTTGCATTCCAACAGATGAGGGACTATTAGCGGTTGAATACTTTCTGTCTCGGAGAGAGTCACCATCCCCTCCAACTGCTTTTATTTTGGAGGAGCTGAGGACTGTTCTAGAGAACAACTACTTTTGGTTTGAGAAAGAGTACTTTCTCCAGTCTAAGGGCACTGCCATAGGCAGTTCGGCTGCTCCTTCTTATGCCAATCTGTTCATGGGATATTTAGTAGATCTCTTTACATACCCATCAGAACTCTTAAAAAATGTCAGACTGTGGACGAGATACATAGATGGCATCTTTGTGATATGGTCTGGACCCCTTGATACCATACAGATCTTTGTCCAATACCTTAACACACTTGTTGAGGGTATTATCTTTAACCCAGAAGTGTCAGACTCA
The DNA here is from genome assembly GCF_000935625.1 of Nanorana parkeri. Lineage (NCBI taxonomy): Eukaryota > Metazoa > Chordata > Amphibia > Anura > Dicroglossidae > Nanorana > Nanorana parkeri. Next base: position 23,266 of record NW_017308297.1, on the reverse strand, counting down.
AATCTCCTTTTTAGATGTGACGGTGGCGACTGATTACCACCTCCCTATATAAAAAACCCACCGATCGCAATACGTTGCTTTCCTACAGCAGTGCACACCCTGATAGACTGAGGGATTCTTTACCTATCTCTCAGTTTATCAGGGTTATGCGAATCTGTTCTGATCTCACCGTTTGTGAATTACAGCTACAGATGATGTATAAAAAAATTTAGTGAGAGGGGTTATCCTGATCATATACTGGACCATACGCTTGAAGTTGCAAAAACTAGATTCCAAGTACCTAAACGTAAGGAGACACGTCCGAATGACACTCTATCACTAATTACCATCCATTTTCACATCAGATTAAACACACACTGCAACGGAATATGAATATTCTGAAAGCAGATAGAACTCTGACTCCCACTATTAAACGCACACCCCATGTTGTCTACTCCGGTAATAGATCCCTACGAGATCTATTGGTCTGCGCGGATCTTTACCCTAAGTATGATACCTTGCCATGTCTATTTATATGCTTATATTTTTTTTATATAGATAATACTATTTTTATACTGATACTTGATATGTATAATTTTTTTATTGATCATCTACCTATATCTCTATGCCAGGTTAGTGTAATATCTATGATTTGGATCAGTGCTTGACTTAATTGATCTTTGATTTTATGATTTTTTTTTGTTATTCTGATCTTTAGTCTCTATCTGTATTGTTATATGTTGCATGTGTCACTCATTATTGTTATTTATATTACCAGCTTATTGCCTAGTTTGATGGTTCTGGGTTGTATTTCTTTCAGGTTGCAGCGCTATTTTATGCTATTGCACGATTTTCTCACACTTGACTCAGCTGTTTAAATGTATTACTCCCACTCGTACGCTTTGCTGACATTAGAATGAGTTACGATGCCAATCCCTGTCACCATGGTGATGGGTGATGCGGTCTATTTGCGCCGGCGCTGGTTTTATGCTTTCCGGTTTACCACACTCGACTTGACTGTTCGAGTTCACTGTCCCCAGTCTCTGCGCAGGCGCACTAGCACTAGGGGCGGAGATTTTCGGCGCGATCTCCGGTTTGTGATATCCTGCTTCTCTTTGGCCTATTCCAGTGCCTGCATTTGATCTATCTGCATCCTTGAATCGGACCCAAACCATACTCTGGAATTGGACCCTGATCTCAATGGGTATGACATAGGATTTATAAGCTGGTATTTTGTTATTGTTTATTGCTTTTTTGTATACATTTGAAAATGGGCGATTTTCCCGCCAGTATGATGTCACGGGAGTGTTGTTTTTTGATTATTGGCTAGCTTGATGAGGTATATATGTGGCTATTGGATGTTAGTGTATTGTCACTCTTTATGTCCTGATGAAGAGACCCTGCGTGGTCTCGAAAAGTTGGCTTTTGTGATTGTGTGACGTTTATGTCCAATAAATGGACATGTTGGATTATTCTACTGAGTGCTGGTGATTCCTCTTCCTACATTGGGCTAAACATAAGTCTATGCTAAGACAAACATCAAATAAATACAAATTTTAAAAAACCCTAATGTTAAAAAAATTGCAGATTTGATGGCCATCTCTATGTATCTAAGTTACTATATGAAATTATTAGACTAAATGTAAACCTTAAATCTATTTTCAGCATGCCTCTATATAGTTTTCGTTAGCAATTTTTAAAAATATTTTGCAATATTTCTTACCTGCCATTACCAGCAGTCCCTATTCCAGTGAAGAAGCATGTAGCATTTTCAGCTTGCCTTGTGTGTTCATTCATTTAGACATGGGGCTGTCTATTAGATTTGTTCTATACATACCCATGCAGGCCTGATAGGCAGCCTAAAGCTGGCAATACACCACTGGAATTTTGATTTTGGAAAGTTTTTTCTATTTTCAAAAAGTTTAGGTGGTCAAAATGCTGATTGTTTTTGACCACAGTGACGAAAAAATTCAAAGGAGCAGGATGAAAAATTGGTCCTCAAATTAACAAAATCCTAACAGTATATGTGGTTTTCATTTGAGAAGCTCAAATAATTTCCAAAATCAAATGTTAAAATCAAGCAAAATTTCGATTGGCATTTGTGAAGACTCTAACAGCATTACTGCATGTTCTGAAGATATTTTTCATATGACTGTTCTAATGAAAATCTATCAGTGCAAGGCAAACTTAAAGGGTTTCTAAACCCTCAGCATTTTTAGCATATATCTACTGCTAGCAAGCAGTAGATGAATGCAAAAAGTTTTTTTTTTAAACCCACTTTAACAGTGGTTTAAACTTACCTGTGTGTTCCCTGCGCGCTCCCGCCCGAAAATTTGAAACTGCACGGGCGGCCGCAAGACATGTTGGGGCGGGCGTATGCGCAGTTCACATTTTCACAAGTCTATGGACGTGTGCACCAGCATGCAGACACCGTGGGAGAGTACGTGCCAGCAAGCTCAGAGGAGTCAGCGCTGGATCGGAGATTTGCCGCATCGCTGGAGAGAAGGCTGAAAACTACAGGAAAGAAGAAGATGATCGGATTAAAAGACATCATTTAACCTTCCTGGTGATATTCCCGAGTGTGGCTTGGGGTTAATTTTCAGTTCCAAGAGCGGTAACCCCGAGCCACACTCGGGATTGCACAAAAGTGCCACTTACCTTGTCCCCACGAGCACGCGGTGTCCTCTGCTTACACGGCCGGCCGATGCCGGCATCTTACTTTTTCTTTCGTTTTCGGCGTCACAGCCGGCGGGAAATTCAAAAGTGAAAAGATGCAATTTACACAGAATACACACAATACAATGTAATCTGCTATAATTACATATATGTATCAAACTATTTCACTTCAATTTTGTCCCTAGAGCTTTGTCCAGTGCCCTGCCTGCACTTTTACTTTTCTTTCTGTCTGGAAACTTGAGAACGTCCATGGCACACAAAAAGGGTCCCTTTAGGTCAAAAGCGGTTTTAGACCAGGTAGAAAACAGCGATAGTAAATTAGAATCACTTGCAGAATTGAGCGAAAGCGATTCGTTGGGAAATTAGTCATCAGACACTGAAAGTCCCATTGAAAAAAAAAGGGTATATGACTTGTTCAATGAGGGACACTGAGTGAATGGGACACGGATGTGTCACAAGGAACAGTGTGCTGACAATTGGAGTTGTCATGTGGGGTATTGGTATGTGAAGTTTTATGTGATGGTCAGGATCTCTAATTCTTCATTGAGTCCTGTTGGGGCGAGGGTATTGAGTCTGTAAATCCAAAAAGTCTCTTGCCTACACAGCCTTTGGAATCTCTCAGCTGGAGAAAAACGGGTGGGAATGTGTTCTATGGCGAACACGTGTAAGTCATTGATACGTTTCACATGTTTAGCGTCAAAATGTCTGGGGACACTATGGTCACGATCACCATATTATATTATAATTTATGATTTCCTGTTTCAAACTTTATCATACCCGGGATGTCTACTGGACTCTTGTTTGGACAGATTTAGGTGAGTAATTCCTAAGATTTACTAAGAATTACAGGCCTACAATATAAAACAACAACTTGCCATGAAAAACAATGTACCGCAATGTACCGCTTTTGGCATGCGCGCCGATAGGCGGCGCGAACGAGCGGGAAACCGGCTTTGAATGTAAACAGCCAGCGATGGCTGTTTACATACAAGCGTTCGGGCGTCTGAAGAGACGCCCGATCGCTTGTAATATGCGGTCGGG
>NW_017308297.1:0-19472 GCF_000935625.1 Nanorana parkeri | reverse complement strand
AAGTTTTATGTGATGGTCAGGATCTCTAATTCTTCATTGAGTCCTGTTGGGGCGAGGGTATTGAGTCTGTAAATCCAAAAAGTCTCTTGCCTACACAGCCTTTGGAATCTCTCAGCTGGAGAAAAACGGGTGGGAATGTGTTCTATGGCGAACACGTGTAAGTCATTGATACGTTTCACATGTTTAGCGTCAAAATGTCTGGGGACACTATGGTCACGATCACCATATTATATTATAATTTATGATTTCCTGTTTCAAACTTTATCATACCCGGGATGTCTACTGGACTCTTTTGGATATCACATAGGGAGCTTGTTGTTGATATGTGATAGCAATAATGCTATGTGATAGCAATAAAGTTCAGTGGAAAAAAAAAGGTTTAAAAAAATGTTACAAAAAAAAAATCACGTATCAAAGTAATGAAAAAAAAATTTAAGCCCCCCACATGCACACGCAAACATGCGTCAAGCCCGCCTACGTGCAAAAACGCAGATTACATCCATTGCGCCGCACATGTTGCATATCGCCGCGAATGTCGGAATTAGAGCAATAATTCTAGGGTCATCAATCACTGTTAACACTAAACTGATGAGCGGTAAAAGCTTTTAAAGCGTCGGCTATGGTCAATTTTGAGTATGGTAGTTTTTTTGCGATTTTAACAGGTGCGTGCAATTTTAATGCTTGACATGTTTGGTGTCTATTTTCCCGACGTGACCCCGTCTTTTATATTTTACCAAAAAAATTGGTAACAATAAATGTTTTATAAGTACATGTAGGGAGAACAGGTTTTTTTTTTAAAAATTCGGTACTTTTTTCTTATACAGTAAAAAAAAAACGTAGTGGTGATTAAATACCACCAAAAGAAAGCTCTATCTGTCCCCAAAAATTGGTATAAAATTCATTTCAGTACAGCGTTGCATGACGGAATAAATGTCAGTCAAAGTACTGCAGCGCTGAACACTGAAAAATGGCCTGGTCAGGAAGGGGGTATAAACAGCCTGGTCAGCAAGTGGTTAAACTGAGAAAATGTACCATTTTAAGAAAAAAATAAGGTCACTTTGGAATTGATGGCAGCAACAGATCTCAAAAAAAGGTCTAAAAAAAATTGGGTCAGGGTCATGTTTACCACGGTGAAGCATCCACTCTTCTTTTAGCAGCACTCTGTAAACATCTGGAAACAGAGGAGACAAGTTGCTGGAGTTTTGGGAGAGGAATGTTATACCATTCTTGCCTGATATTGGATTCTAACTGCTTAACAGTCCTGGGTCTTCTTTGTCGTATTTTTCATTTCAAGATGTGCCAAATATTTTCAATTGGTGAAAGGTTTGGATGGCAGGCAGGCCAGTTAAGCACCCAGACTCTTCTACTACAAAGCCATGCTCTTGTCATAGATGCAGTATGCCCATTTCATATGCACTAATGCACCCCCATACCATCAGTGATGCAGGTTTTTGAACTGAGCGCTGTCAAAAAGCTTAAAGCTCCCTCTCCTCTTTAGTCTGGAGGATGCGGTGCCCATGGTTGCCAAAAAGAATGTCAAATTTAAATTTGTCTGACCACAGAACAGTTTTCTACTTTGTGACCGTTTTAAATGAGCTTTGGCCCAGAGAAGACAGCGGTGTTTCTGAATCATGTCAGATAGGTCTTCTTCGTTGCCTGATAGAGCTTTAACAGACAGGGATTTTTGGAAGTATTCCTGAGCCCATGCAGTGATCACAGAATCATGCCTGTTTTTAATGCAGTGGCGTCTGAGGGCCCGAGGATCATGGGCATCCAATATTGGATTTCGGCCTTGTCCCTTGTTCGCAGAGATTTCACAATGCTATTATGTACTGTAGATGATGATATATTTAAACTCCTTGCAATTTTACATTGCGGAATATTATTATGAAGTTGTTCGACAATTTTTAGATGCAGCTTTTCACAGATTCACTCTGACTCTTTAAGATGCTCTTTTATACCCAATCATGTTACTGACTTGTTGCTAATTAACCTAATTAGTTGCAAAATGTTTTTCTAGCTCTTCCTTGTTAGCACCACTTATTTTGCCAGCTTTTTGTTGCGCTGTCCCAACGTTTTTGAGATGTGTTGCTGCCATTAATTTCAATATTACCTTATTGTTTTTCTTAAAATGATAAATTGGTTGAAACATTTAATGTGTTTTCTATTTTCTATTGTCAATACAATGAGGGTTTATGAGATTTGCAAATCATTGCATTCTGTTTTTTTGTAGATTTTACACAGTGTCCCAACTTTTTTGTAATTGGGGTTGTAAATACTTACTTCTTACTGCCCACATCACTGATCACTGCTGTAATTATAAAAAACCTTCACTTGAAAAATCTACAGAATCCACCACTTTCAGGAGTTTTGAATTTTTGGTCTCCCAAATTTTACAGTGTCCCAACTTTTTTGGAATTGGGGTTGTAAATACTTACTTCTTTGCTGCCCACATCACTGATCACTGCTGTAATTATAAAAAACCTTCACTTGAAAAATCTACAGAATCCACCACTTTGGGGAGTTTTGGATTTTTGGTCTCCCATTGTTCTTCCTGCTGGCTCCTACATAGAAGACACACTGATTTAAGGGGCAGCAGAAGAAACAACTTGCTAAAGCAGGGGTACCAGGAATCTGACACTCCCATTTTTTTTTTTCATTTGCAAATGACAGAAAGCTATGTGGTGAAAAATAATCCCTTAAAAATCTCTGACTTACAAGTTGACCTGGTTGATTAACTATGTGGCAAATGAGACTTAGGGGGCTATTCACTAAACTGCCGAAGTGAACTGAATCGAAGCATGTTCAGCTATTTACAGCAGCCCTGTGCATTGTACATCGCCTGCATTCGGCTCACTTCCCTTCAGTTCTGCTGAACTGAAGGGAAGAATCGTTCACCTCAGCTGATGCAACATCTGGATCGGCTTAGGCAAATGTTCAGCAGTTCATTCTCTGCTGTTTACCCATATTCTCAAAAGGGGCCGAACAGCAGAGAGTGAATAGCTGAATGCTGCCGACCAGCATTGGGCTCGGTCATTCTGTTCGCTACCTCAGAGGTAGCAAACAGAATGAAAAATGACAAAAACAAAACGTGGGGCCCCCTCCCAAATCTTACCAGACTCTTTAGGCCTGGTAGGAATGTTAGGAGGGACCCCCGATGTAAAAAATAAATAAATGTGTGGGGTACCCCTACAAATCCATACCAGACCCTTTAGGTCTGGTAGGAATTTTAAGGGAGACCCCAAGTCCCAAAAATCAGAAAAGAAAAACGTGGGGTCCCGCACGTTCGGGGCTATAGTAATAGCTGCAAACTGGCGGAATCCGTGGAGCTGTAAAGATTTTAGTGTCTGTGTGTCGTGCGGTCTTCCACATGGAAACGCAAATGCTATATGTGAATGGAGGCTGAAAGTGCAGTGTTTGTCTGTATAACACCAAAGAAAATTATGAACACTAAATTTGGCCAGCATTCATTACTATGTGGCCACAATAAAAGAATGGACATACAGTATGCATTTTGGAATATCCTGGGTTGTCTTGCATGCCCCATATTTGGCCATGTAACTTCCAAGAACCCCATAAAACCTGTACATGGGGGTATTGATATACTCGTGGGACATCACTGAACACAAATATGGGTGTTTTATTGTAAGAAAAAAAAAATAGTGACGATATCGACAGTTACATTGCAATGTTTGTGTGAAAAATACAAAAAACAATTATAACCTTTAAATTTGAGCAGGTTTTGTGACTAAGTGGCTACAACTATTAAAAAAAACATACCTATTTTGGAATACCCCGGGTTGTCTACTTTTGCAAATGGTATGCCTTCATGATAATGTTAATGAGCAGACATCATATTTTAGTCTGTAACAACCCAAAATCTCAGAAAACCTGTACATGGTGGGCATTGTTATACTCATGGGACATTGTAGAATACATTTATGGGTGTTTTATTGCAGTAAAACATATCAGTATTATGATATTCACAATAAAATGTGTGTGTGCGCATGATTGTAAGAAATTAAACTTTCTTAATTGGTTAGATTTTATTCATATATAATTACAGTTCATTTGTAAATATTTGGTGTCAAATGAAAGCCCTTTTTATCCTCTAAAGAAAATATACAATTGTGGGTGCACTTAGTGTGAAAGAGGTAAATTATGGTTGAACAGACATATAGCTAAAATTCTATGTTTTTTTTACGTTCAGAACTTGGACAATTGCCTCCGTCCTTAAGGGGTTAATTGAGCAAAAATTACAAAAACACAGTTTTGACAAATATTTTATTAGTAAAAAAAAATAAAAAAATCATCCAACGATGTAATCCAGCAACAATCATGATGAACGACACCTGACGACTCATCAAAAACAAAAAAGTCCCAACACCGGCGCACCCAACTACTCCCAACAAACTCCCTCTGCAAATGACATGATGTCACAACTAGCTCCGCCTATTCGTTTAATCGGTATTGACAATGGCTTACATTGCTGGTATAGGGCCTGGTATAGAATTGTAGGGGAAACCCAAGCATTTTTTTTTTTTTACATCAGGGTCCCTCCTAACATTCCTGCCAGACCTAAAGATTTAGGAGGGGGACCCCACGCTGATTTTTAAAAATGAATCTTATTTTTACAATTTGCTCGGAGTCGGTCCCCTTTGGCGGACTGTTCTCTCCACTTCAGCTGTGTCTTTTGCTCAGCTGAGCCAAAGCATATGCGTTTGGCTGTTTCCTCCGGCTGCCTTTGGCTGTTGCACGGGCTATTGTGAATAGCGTGTACAGCAGCCCTTCAGTTCAGTTGAACTGAATGCTTTCTGCAGCCAAAGTGAGCCGAAGGATTATCCAAACTTTCTGCTCTTTAATGAATAACCCCCTTAATGTTGATAAATGTCAATTTATGCACCAAATGGCTGAAAACATGTATCCTATAATCGAGGGGATTTATTTGGATGAGCCAAAAATGGAGAATGATCTGGGTTTTATGGTAGCTCACAGACTTAATAACAGCTTGCAATACCAATGTGCAACTTCTAGAGCTTGCTGTAAGGTATATAAACTCAGGAGAGAGAGAGAAAAAGCATAATTTGCTTATTTATACACAGCAGTTAGGTCTCATTATGAATATGCAGTTCAGTTTTGGGCACTAGTAAATAAAGAGGCTGTTACATAACTGGGGAGGATGCTGAGAAGGGCCTCTAAATTCGATAACATTTTAATATGTTGCACCTTACCAGTGCTTAGATGTGCAACCTCACATTGCAACTCAAACTCTTTCAAATACAAAGGTCTTGTTCATGCGGGTAGTGAGGGGTAGTAAAACCATACAGTTTATGTGAGGTTTTACCGCCCCCTAGCCATATGCTGCATTATCACGTTTGACAGGCTTTGGTGTTTATCCAACGCAGCAATTGAAATGAATGAGAAGATTACATTGGGATTTTTTTTTAAAACCTGCATCTAGGAGGCAGTAGTATCACCTCCTCAATGCCAGGCAGCCTATGCTCCACCACCCCCTGAAAAGCGATCCACTATGGATCACATTTCACAGGGTGGGGAAGTGTCAAGCCCATGTAAACAAGCCCTAAGTAAAGAGGTCTGCATGTCGTCACTGGCACTCACCCACCCTACTAAGTGTAAAAAAGAAAAGAGTGATTGCTTCAAATAACATTTGCTCAACACGTTGTTATCTTACTGATACTAATAATTTGGCATTCACTCTACAAGTATATACAATCACACCCCAATAATATTCCAGAGTTAAAGTGATATTAAAGTCAAAAGGTTTTAAGCCATTTCAAATTCTGATTAAATCACTTACACTGGATGATGCTCCTTGATGATTAAGTTGTTGCCTCTTGCAGATTTAACTGGTTCTCTGAGCAGTGGCACCGATATCCTGTTTTAGGGTGGCTCCTTCCATTGCAGGGTTTTATGGAGCCACCTTTGTGTGTGCTAGTAAGCTGTTTGTGTCTCCACAAACACATAGGGGTCTATTCACTAAGCTGCCGTAGGCAGCCGAGTGAAAGACCGACCTGAAGCGTTCGGCTGACTTCACTTCAGGCTGGTACGGCTGATTTCAGCCGTATATCGGCTGAAATCAGCTGTACATCGGGTGGCTTCACGTGGCTTCGGGTCGGCCGAACATGCTCAGCATGTCCGGCCGACCCGAAGTGCAGGAGGAGTTCGACTCAGCCGATCCAACATCTGGATCGGCTAAGCCGAACCTCCAGCAGGCTACTCGCTGCTGTTCGGTCTATTCTTATAGATGCCGAACAGCAGTGAGTGAATAGCCGAATGCCGCTGAGCAGACCGAGCAGAACAGAAAAATAGTTTAAAAAGTAAACAAACAAAATAGAAAACAATTGTGCGGAGCTAGCAATGACAGCTATCTCCGCCCAATAGTTTTCTATTGGCCAGGCGGTTCTGCTGCCGTCAAAAAAAAGAAAAAAAACTCTCCTGGGCGCTCTGGGAGTCTCCCGGCCACCCCGGAGAAAAACACTGCTTTTTCTTTTTTTTTCTTTATTCTGACACAGAGCCGTGTCAGAATATAAAAAAAAAAAATTTTGCCCATAGGAATGCATTGCTAGATTCCTATTGGCTATTTCAATTTGCAATAGTCAATAGTAAACTAGCATTGCACCTGTCCTCTGCTGCAGTTCTCCATCAGGTCCATCAGTAGAGGGCGGGTGCAATGCTAGTTTCCTATTGGTTATTGCAAATTGAAATAGCCAATAGAAATCTAGCCATGCATTCCTATGGGCAAAATGATTATTTATTTTTTTCTATTCTGACACGGCTCCGTGTCAGAATAAAGAAAAAAACTGAAAAAGCAGTGTTTCTCTTTTGGGCGGCCGGGAGCGGGAGACTCCCGGAGCTGGAGATCAGTGTCCCTGGTTAGCAGGTAACCAGGGATGCTGATCTCTCTGCAAGTGACCGGAGACAGCCGTGACAGCCCAGCTGTCAGAAGCAGGCTGTCGGCCGGCCAATTGCCGTTCGCTCGGCCAGCTTCAGCCTTCGGCTCGGCTGGGCCGCTCGGCTAAGTTCGGGAGCTGTAAGGGCTATTGTGAATAGCCTGTACAGCAGCCCTTCGGTTCTACTGAACCAAAGGGGTCATGGGGCCGAAGCTAGCCGAAGGATCGGCTGAAGCTACGGCTAGATCCTTCGGCTGCTTCGTGAATAGACCCTATAGGCACAGCAGGGCAAGCCATTCCCCAGCTCCTCCTTCCTCCCTTCTTCCTTTTACCTTCCCCAAGCTAGAAGGTGTTCAGCTCCTGGAGACTGCTCTGTCTATTGTAATCTTGTGCTGGACAGGAAGTCCAGGGAAGCTGAGCTAAGAAAGTTGGAGCCAGCTGTTCTGATGATGACTGTAAGTGCTTGGACAAAAATGTAAAGAAATACTTATATTAATACACACTGTAGAATATAAACTGTATATTTGTTTGATCTGGATTAATTATTGAAAAGTTTTGATATTTAATACTACTTTAAAAGTATATACAGCAATATAGACAAAAGAATGTTTGTGATGATGGTACTCTTAGTCTCACCCTGCACAAATAGTAAATAAAAGTAATTCACCGGGGGGCCGTGGCTGACCATGGAGGAGTGAAGACGCACGGATTTGAGCTCTGCCGATCCGGGGCTATTACTCAGTAGACTGTTCAGCTCAGGTATTACCTTTTGCTCTATGCCCGATGCCCAGACCTTGCCCAAGACTCCTTCCACTTCCTGGACCCGGTACATTGCCTCTTATTTCAGGCACAGCCCGATCGAGACTGCATAACAGGCCGGCTGCACCATGGCGCCGAAAGCCGTCCCGCCTAAGAAGGCCAACACAGCTGCCTGAACTTTTTGAATTCTTGGAGACAGACCCAATCCTGGTGGCGGACTGGCTGGACTTGCCTTTAACTGGAGTGGATTCCCGGCCTTTTGGCGCCTCACCCCACCGCCGCAGCAGGGCCCGTTCGAGATTGTCCCGTAGAAAGCGGGGACCGGTTGGGGCCGCGGCCCTGTCAGCAAATGAGGGTTAAACTACTGCTTCCAGCATACCCTCAGCTGTATCCTCTGTCAGGCGCCTTGGTATTCATTTACCTGAAATGTCTTTGTCTTGTATTATATTGCCTTCACTAACCATTTCTCTCTCATAGGCTTAAAGGGGCTGCGGCTGTTCCAAAGTCATACATGCATGGTTATGAGGGCTTAATTAGAGTCTTTTATAGCTTAATGGCCCAAGCGTTGCATCCTGGGAAGGGTACATTAGAAGAACATTGCTAGTAAATCTCGTCTGTAATCTCATGAGATCTCAGGGAAAGGCATTTTCCTCCCCTAAGATGATGTGCGTGGTCACATGTCCTAGTCACATGTGCCAGAGTTCCAGGGAGAAAGGGAGAAAGGGAGATCTAGTAACCTGCTCTTAGTTAAAATGGCCACTGTCAGAAGACAGGGGGGAAAAAGAAAAATAAGGTATGCAAAAAATAAGAAGCCTGTATAAGTATCTGTTTGTAGATTGTTATTACTAAACATTTCTAACGGTGTATGTTTTTGTTATTTTGGAGATATTGGTAAAGTTTCTATTTAAGTCAAAGAACGTTGTAGGAAAAAGACAACGTTGTAGAAAATGTAAGTGTTAATAGTCTATTGCACAGATTCCACTCTTCCTCCAGTCCCTGCTGTGACAGGCTCTCCTGCTGTCCGAGCCTCATTCTCACTCCTGCTGCCCAAACCTAGTTCTCCATCTTCCGGATTGTCTCCCAGGCTGCACAGAATGCTATTCTCCTCTCAGCCACATTTTGGCTCTACTCTACCAGTCCTTCTCGAGACTTGTAATACTTATAGGTAATACGAAATGAAACAGATCACATTCTCATGTAGTAAAGCAAAACAATTTAATAAATACAATTCTACTTACAAACAACTGATGGTACTCAGCATTTCACAAATAGCTCTACTGCTGAATCACCCACCTAGAGGCCAGCACTCCTTTGTGGTAACCAAGTGCAACTGATTTTTGCAGCTCTACAGTGCTCTGCTCTCCCTCTAACCCAATGTATTTCGATGGTCTACCATCTTCATATCGGGATCACATCTCCTTGTTTTAGGGAGATGATCACATCACATTTTGTTTTCATTTTCAGTTAAAGTATTGACACATTCCTTACCATATCAGAACAGAAGGCACAAAAGCAGAATTATTTGGATGTTCAAGGCACAAAGCAAGCTAGGACTGCACTGTGTGCATGAAACATCAATGAATGGTTTGATATATAGGTTCAGGGATCATATTCGCTAGGCAGGTGTACATGTTTGCAAGTGCACCACCATATTGGGGTCACGCTGTAACAATATCACAATGGTAATTGATGGCCATGAGGATGAGCTGGAAAGATTGCGTGCTTTGAACCTTTCCTTGTTTACTGAAATAGAGGACTCAGAGAATAGAGTTCACAGATCTAATCTGCGTATACAGGGTATCCCTGAGACTGTGGTGGACTTGCAATCCATGGTGACTGCCCTCTTTCAAGAATTGGTGCCTGAGATCCCTATAGAACAGCTGGAGTTTGATAGAATCCATCGGGATGGTTCGCCTGATGGCCCACCACGTGATATTATCATACGTCTTCATTTTTACCTGTTGCAGGCTGCAAGGGAGAGCTCCTCCTTGCTGTTTCAAGGGTATGCCTACCAGCTCTTCACGGATCTGTCCCCTGAAACTATTGTTAAGTGAAGATAATATAAACCAATCCTCCAGATTATGCAATCAAGGTACACCCATTACCAACTGGGGATTTCCCTTCAAGCTACAATTCCTTTATGAAGGTAAAGCTTACACCCTGACAACTGTCGCTAAGGCCCACCAATGCCTGGAGTCTCTGTCTCCTGCATTCTGCTGAGCATACCTAGGCTGATATGGCCTCCGCACCCGCTACAGAAGGGCAACCCCAACACCTACCTACCTTTCGCTCATCTGGAGTGCAGAGATGCCCTGTTGCCGAAATGGCTATGACCTCGTGCTCCTCTTCGGATCCAGTTCCTGTGGGATGAGTAACTTACCTGGTTCAGTGGATACCCTGTTGTGCCTTTGACTCTATTACAATTGCTCTTTACATCCTGTCATTTACTGAGACTAGATTCTCTCCCCTGATTCTCCATGTTTAGTTTGGATGCCTGTTCTTCTGTATTGCTGCACTAACTTGGTTTTGCTGTACCCCGCGAACCGCGGCCGACTCTACATTTGATGCTTAGAGATCCATATTTTTTCTCAGTTACTTGGCTCATCTGGAGTGACTGCTTCTGCTTTACCCACTGGCTCTTTTGTGCTGTACCATCGCCCATTGCTGTCTTGTTTTTGCTTCCCTTTAACTTAACAATGGGGTTGGTGGACTATCTCTTGCCATTGATGTCACTCTGTAGTTTTGTTGCTATTTGTAATTTGCTAATTTATTTTGCGTTATTATGTAGCACACTGCTGCACATTATTTTGATGAGATGCTTCAGCTCTCTTTCTTAGATGCTATTGGACTATGTGTTCTTTAGTTGTCCCTATTTCTCTTGAAGTCTTGAAGTTTAAAGTAATTTACTGCTCTTTTAGATTATATCTATTTATAACACAACAGTCTTACCTTGTTGCCTTCATTTCTATTGTTGCCATAATTTGTGCAGCCTCCCCTTTCTACGCTTCAATGTCAGGTTATTATGCCACATAAGCCCTACGCTCTGCCGTTGCTGTCACGGTGGCTGTCCTGGCTGACACTTTTATTCCTGGTGATATATTGCGCATGACTTAATCTTACAACTGGGGTACTCAACTCTGGTCCCTTTTATCAATTATAGAGAACCATGCCTGGCAATCATCTACAACAATGGACGGTGTATATTTTATTACCTAATTACATACCTATGCTGCAGATTAATTACAATAGACCCTTGGCCTTTGGTTTAATTCCAGCCATAGATTTGGCTTGTTGTAATTTGGGCTCACCCGTTTGCCCGTTCTGGTTTCTACATGTTGCCCCACACTTCACCGCTCATGCCCTGACTTGCCCTCAGGTCTTAACTGGTGACAGGCACTGTAATTTATATTTACGTTACCTGCAGTGTTCAATGGATGCTTCCCTGATTCACATATCCTTGTTTCTTTCTCTTCCTTCTTCTCCCCTTGCCCTTACTGTGTTTCCCTCTTTGTTCTCCTTCGCCCCAGAGTCTATTTATCTTCTTCCTTCCTGATATTTGCAGCCTATTGTTGTCCATGTCCATCAACGTGGTCTCCCTGAATGTCCAAGGCCTTAATCAACTGTAAGGACACATAAGCAAACACCCTGGTCAGAGTATATAGTGAAGTGGATTTTTCACCCATTGCAGCCACCTTTCCTTCAAGCATTACTCGGATGCCCCCAGGACTTGGACTATATACTCTAGCCGTGGATGTCACTACAGACCCACAGAGTAAACATAGCATAGGGCAGTGGAAGGTAAGAGCTGCAGAGGAATCCAAGAATGAAGCAAAAGGTTAGGGTCAACTTCCAGCTGCTGAGCTCTCCTCCGATCACTGGACCCAGAAGTGATGTGCATTACATCACTTCCGGTGTCAACTGGGCACAGTCTACGGCTCTTAGAGCCAGAAGAAGAAGAAGATCTGTGATTCATCAGCTTCTTTGGGGTCCCTAGGTGACATTAGGGGTCTGAAAGACCCCTGATGTCTCCATGAAGAGGACCTGTCACATATTTGCTATTACATAGGTGGCTTGTTAGCCCCCTATGCAATAGCAATAAAGCTAATTGTAAAAAAAACACAAAATAATGTAAAAATTAAAGTAACATAAAAAAATAAAAATGCAAACATTTTTTTTAAAGTCCCCCGCCCCCCACGTGCACACACACAGGGGCGTATCTGCCGCGAGGCAAACAAGGCGTTTGCCTGGAGCGGCAGATTCCCTCAGAGCGGCACTTGCTGTGGTTCTCTCCCCTTGATAAATGTATACATACAACGCAAACACGCGTCGGATGCACCTACATGCAAAAACAAAGATTGCGCCACGCATGTTACACATGTTACATATGTTACATATTGTCGCGAGCGTCAGAATGAGAGCAATAATTTTAGGCCCATCAATCACTGTTAGCACTAAACAGTTGAGCCGTAAAAGCATTTAAAGCATCTCCTATTGGAAATTTTGGCTATTGTAGTGTTTTGCCGTTTCACGGACGCACGCAATTTTAATGCTTGACATGTTTGGTATCTATTTTACCAATAAATTGAGCATTATATTCTGTTTTCGTGTACTAAATTTAATTTTAGTGTATTTTTTCCTAAAAATGATAAACATTTGTGCAAATACTGTGCAACATAAAAAATTGCATATCATTGTTTGGGGGTCTGAAGCTGTTTTCTAGCTGAAAAATTCAGATTTTATTATGTGTGTGCAAATGTAAGAAATGTATCCTCTGATTGCTAGTTGCCGGCCTTGAACTGTCCGACCACCCCCTGCTAGCGTCCTGCCTTGAACTCTGCCTGGATCTGACTACTTTCTCCTCATTGGAGCCCCCCTGTTCTCGTCCATCCCTTGGCAGGGCAACCCTGGGGACCGCGACCTGGTACCAGCAAGCAGCCTAGCCCATCTCCAGCATCAGGAGCTCTGGTGAATACCGGCTGGTACTTAGACTCCGCCCCTTAGGTAAGCCCGTGTCACCTGCCAGGGGGTGTCACTTTAACGCCAACACTGACCATACTTCTTGGACCAATTTTCAGACCCATATCTTTGATCAATATTAATATAAAATTGCTTGCTAAAGCTTTAGCTACCAGAGTAAGCTCCTCTTTGACAGCTCTTATTTCTAAAGATCAGGTGGGTTTCATCCCAGGGAGGCAAGTGGGAGACAACATTAGATTTATCGCTCTTCTTCTTTACATAGCTCACAGTCGTCGAATCTCGACTATCCTTGGACATAAGTAAAGCATTTGATTCCCTGGGAAGGGACTACCTTTAGTATGTCCTCCAGCATTAGGGAATCAGTCTCACTTTCTTGAGGTGGATAAATGTTCTCTATTCTGTACTTTTAGCTTTTGTTCAATACCAGGGCTTTCGATTGGATGTATTTGCAATATCTAGAGGTACAAGACAAGGATGTCCTTTGTCCCCTCTCCTCTTTGCCCTGGCCATTGGGCCCTTGCATCAGGCTATTAGACTCCATACTGATATAAAGGGTATTGATGTGGCCGGGTATCACCATAAAATCATCCTTTTTGCTAATGATGCCCTTTTGGTTATGATGGACGCTTTGGTCTCTCTGCAGATTATCTTTTGCCTTGCTGCAATGTTCTGGAGATTTGTCAGGTTTACATGCTAACCCCAAAATCAAAGCCCCTTAATATTTCTCTGCCCCTTCTCTTTGCAACTCTCTGACACAGTTTTTTTCCTTACACATGGGTCTCTGCTGCACTCCCATACTTGGGAGTCCACCTCACCCCATCCTACGAAACCTTATATAGAGCGAGTTACCCAAGGCTATTTGCCCACTTGCCCTTGCTACTCGACAGTGCAATTGGTTCCTTTGGTTTATTGGCACTCCGTACAGGATGGTCCTCTCTGGGTTTTGCTTGAAGCTTACCTGTGTGCTTGTATACATCTTACCAATTTTCCCTGGCTCCCTTCCAAACTTTGCAAAACAGTCAAGTGCTCTGTCACCATACATATCTTGCGACTGTGGGATGGCCTGAAATTGTCCCAAAGATGGGCTTCTCCGCATACCCCTCTTATGTCTCTCCAAGGGAATCCTCTGTTCCTCCTGGGATACGACAACCCCTCTGCTTTCCAGAAATGGCATTTTCGATCTTTGTACTTGGCAAGGCATTTTTACTCTGATTCTGCCATTTTACCTTTCCCTGAGCTTCGCAATAAACATCAATTAGCCTCCAGGAATTTATTCTACACCCCCTTCCTGTCGAGGCCATTTTTGAGTATTCAGCTTGGCGGTACTTTGACAGACATTTATTAAGTCATGCAACGCTGTACTGAAATTAATTTTATATAATTTTTTGAGTACACATAGAGCTTTCTTTTGGTGGTGTTTAATGGTGTTTACATTTTTTTTTGTTTCAATAGTTTTTATTATTTCCATTATAAACAGAAAACATACATAATACAGTGACATAGCTAGGATGCTAAAAAAAACAAAAAAAACAGTCACCTTCATGGTTACATTCGTAATTTCGTTATTATGTTTTAACTGTTAACGCAGAGATCCATCAGTACGAAGTTAGCATCTTAAGGTGTTTGTCGAAAGGGCCAGTTTGCCCAATCATGGAAAGAAGAGTAAGAGGAAAGACCAAAAGAAGTAGAGGGATTGGGTAAGAGGGGGGGGGGAGGAATGGGGATCTGTGGCAGTGGAATAGTACCTCCAGGTCAGGACGTCCACTTTAAAGTGACGTTAGGCTCGTGAGGGGAATGGTCGGGTGCGCATGTGCTCACCAGGGGTCTCAGACCTTCCGGGATTTCTTTTGAGTGTCTGTCAGGATACCTGACAATTTTTCGTTAATGAAGAATGAATCAAGCCGTCTACTGACCCCATTAAAGGGGATCTGCTGCTTCCTCCACGCCTGTGCTATCGTTTGTTTGGCAGCCAGGAACGTGAAGACTGCTAGTTTATATTGGGAGTTTGTGAGGTTTGGAGGTTTAAGGTGTAATAGGGCCACCCTTGGGTCCCTGTTTATGTTTGTTTGGAGGATTGAGTTCAGTAGTCTGAATGTTTTGATCCAAAAACGGTGTACTAATGGACATGTCCACCAAATGTGCATTACATCACCCTTCGCATCGCAACCTCTGAAACATTTGGCTGATTGTTGGGGGTGGGAATGGGCTAGTCGAGCTGGCACCATGTACCATCGCATCATAGACTTATATATTGTCTCTAGTGAGGTGATGTTGATGGTGCATGATGCCGCAGAGGCCCAAATTTGTTGCCACTCCACCTCAGTAACTGCCCCTCGCAGGTCCTTGTCCCAAGCTCTGACATAGTTGTGAGCTGACTTGCTCTGGGCTGAGTTCAGTTGAGAGTATAAAATGGATATCAATTTAGGTTGCAGAGGAGTGTGGTAGCAAATATGTTCCATTAAGGAGAGGCGGGTGGTGGGCACTCTGCTGGCAAGGACAGACCCCCCCAGTGCCTGATTTGCAAGTATCGGAAGAATTCTGAGGGGGGTGCGTGTGAGTCTGCCCGTACCGATTACCAGGTGCGCACCCGCCCATCTTGCAGTAGATCGTGCAAGTATATTATGTTTTGGGACTTCCACCAAGCAAATGCCCCAGGCAACTGCAGTCCCGGGATAAAGAGTGGATTGCCTATTATGGGCAGTAGTGGGAGATGAGGGGAGATTAGTTCACCTTGATGTTTGGTGTGATCCCACACCCGAAGAGTCTGGTTCATTACGGGGGTGAGAGTTTTTGGCCTTGCGTGTGGGGGGAGCCATGGGAGAGCTCTGACTGACTTTGGGGCACAATATACGCTTTCCAGGTCCACCCATAATGGTCTCAGCGAGTCCAAGTATAAGTTAGTTATAGGTGCTATCTGGGCTGCCTGGAAATATTTGTGGAAGTTCGGAATACCCAGCCCCCCCAGTTTTGCACATGGTGAGTTTCGATACCCTGGGTCTGGTGGTTCCCCAGGTGAATGAGAGTATTTTTTTCTGGAAAGTGTGTAAGATTCTCCCCGGGATCGCCACCGGCAGGGTCCGGAAAAGATATAATATCTTTGGGAGGATGGTCATCTTGACCGAGTTAATTCTCCCTATCCAGGATAAGTTATGCCGGGCCCAGGTGGACAGCAGCTCTGTCAGAGTTTTGAAGAGGGGGGTGTAATTTTTTTTGTAAAGGGAGCAATAGTCTCTGGTCAACTGTATACCTAAATATTCCAGAGTGGAGGATCGCCAGGTGAAGTCAAAATTCCTTTGTGTAATTTCCGCCACCTCCTGCGGGAGAGATATGTTGAGAGCTAACGATTTTTCCGTATTAATTGCTAGGCTGGAGACTTGCGCAAAAGAGTCCAGTACAGCAAGTAAATTCGGGATGGATATGTGGGGTTGCGTGATGGTAAGGAGGAAGTCATCCGCGAATAAGCTGAGTTTGTGCTCCGTATTCTCGGCCAATACACCATGTATATTTGGGTTGCGTCGGAGTATGTGCGCCAGAGGTTCAAGGGCCAAAACGAATAGGATTGGGGATAGGGGGCAACCCTGTCTGGTTCCCCGGCGAATGTCGAATGAGGAGGAGGAACATTGGAGGTAACGCACCGTGGCGGAGGGATTACTATAGAGGGCTTCCAGCCATCGCAAGAAGATCGGGGGAAATCCCCACCTCCTTAGGATGTAGCTCAGGTAGTCCCAGGAGACATTGTCAAAGGCTTTTTGGATGTCTAGGGATAATAACATGCCTGGTAGTTTGTTGTGCCGCATGTGGTGTATTAGTTAGATGACTTTTCTGGTGTTGTCCGTGGCTTGGCGATGGGGGACGAAACCTACCTGATCTCTGTGGATTATTGTTTCCAATAAATAATGTATCCGGTTGGCCAGTATTTTGGACAGTAGTTTGGTGTCTATATTTAGGAGGGATATGTGCCTATAGTTATGTGGGTCTGTGTCATCCTTGCCTGGTTTTGGGAGCATTACTATCTGGGCTGCCAAGGAGGAGGGGTTTAGTTTCCTACCCTTGGATAGATGATTGAATAGCGTCACCAAATGGGGGGCTAGGATGTCTTGAAATTTTTTGTAATACAGGGCCGTGAATCCATCTGGCCCTGGAGATTTAGTAGGTTTAAGAGTCTTTATGGCTGCTAATACCTCCGCCTCAGTGATTTCAGACTCCATCCTCTCCTTCATGGAATCAGACAGGGTGCCCGGGGGAAAGTCCGCGAATAGGGAGTCCGCCTTGTGGATGTCAAATTGAGGTGTGGGGCTATACAATTTGCGCAGGATGCTAGCAAATTTAGAGACTATGTGGGAAGGGTTTGCCGTCAGGGATCCATTAGAGAGCCGCAGTTTAATAGGTTTAGCTCCTTTGGGTTTTGCATTTAGTATGAAGGGGTTGACTCACCCTCTAAGCGTAAGCCCGACAGGGATGTTGTATGTGAGGTCCGATCTGTGTACTAGCGTTCCCGTTGCCACTAGGGAAAAAGGGGTGAGACTGACAGGGGTAAAGAGAGAGGAGAGGAGTAAAGAGAAGACAAAGAAGACAAATACTATACATTTGAAGCACATTCAAACTTCCGCAGAAGTCTGTATACATAATGCTTAATTGCATTACATACAGTGGGGGTACCTGGGGCACCCGGACAAGAACAAGATGAAAGAGAATCTTAAATTTAAATACTAAACAGTGCGTATAAACTATAAACCTTAACATTTAACAGTTTGGCACTACCAATCTACAGTGTGCGCCACCTGAAGGACTTAGGAGAGGGGAAAACCGGGTGGGAAGAGTCTGGGGGTCAGGAAGGAGGGGGTATGGGTAGGGTTAGGGGAGAGGAAAGAGGCCTAGGGAAGAAAGGAAGGAACTAGGTGAGGGATGATGGGCGTTGTAGCAGAAGCACGTCGCTAAAGAGTGAGCAATATGGGAGCAATATCAAAACCGTATTCGGACTTCGGGATGGCCTAGTAGGAACCTGATATATTCTCCCAGCGATATCTGAACATGAGGAATGAGGATTCAGATGTAAAGTTACCAGGCGTATGTTCTCTCATGCTCGTTCATGGTATATCTGAGAGTTCCTCATTGAAAGAGGCAATAATGTCCCCTGCTTTAGGGTCCAATCCAGTCATTACTGTGAGATGTTAGTGAAATCGGGGGCAGGGGGCCAAATGCAAGGAGGGGGGGTGTGACTATGTCCATTCCTTCTTGTGACGGCCCTTGTGGGTAGCAGGTCATGGCCGCGGTTCGAGCCCCAGAGGACCGCTGGGCTACACAAAACATGCCCTTTGGGGTGACCCAGGGGGTCAGTGAAAACCAGGGGACCACGCGGGTCAAACTGGTAAAACGGGCCAATAGGGCCCTCTAAAAGAAAAATAAACGTTAGTAAACCTAGGAATAGCCGGTTACATTACCCGGTAGCCTGGAACTTCCAACCAGTAATGGACCCGGGTGTATGGCGGAGAAAAAGGGGTGGTGGTAGCCATTCCAGAACCAGGCCACTCACCCGCAATATTTCCGTGGATGGCAAGGGAACCAGCTTCGGGTTCCGATGAGACCCGGAAGGCACCGGGGCGTTGTCATCCGTGGGGTTCTTCTTGGGAGTGTGGGGGTCTTTGCCGGCCTTCGGCCTTTTTCCGGGTAGATCGTGTGCCGCGTTCCCATAGCGGTTGCAGACGTCGCCCCGGTTGGGCCTGTGGAGCCAGCGGTGGGATGTTGAGCATGTCCGGCGTAGTCAAGCGCAATGAATCCAGCAGTGGGCCCGCTTCCTCCGGGGTGGTGAATGAGTACTGACGACCCTCATAGGTAAAGTGGGCCTTGAGGGGGAATCCCCACTTGTATTTGATGCGGTGGTGCGTCAGGGAGTTCAGATAAGGTTTCAGGGCCTTCCTCTTCTGGAGGGTCTGGGGAGCCAGATCTGAGTATACTTGATATTTAAAGCCCTGGAACGTGAGGTCACGGTGTTCCCAGGCCGCCCGCACAATTTCCTCCTTAGCTCTATAAAAGGTTGGCTTAAGAATCACATCACGCGGTGGACCCTCCGGTCTTTTGGCGCCCAAGGCCCTAATCACCCGATCCATCTCAAGCCTCTCGACCGGGTAATGTGGAAGGAATTCCTGGAACATGGCCGTGACCGTGGCATTCAGGTCTTCCACATGTTCAGGGATACCGCGGAGGCGGATATTACCGCGCCTGTTCCTGTTCTCCAGATCTTCTAGTTTAAGGACGGTAGCGGAAAGGTCCGTTTTGACAGAATCTAGGTCCTGTTCGTGGGATTCGTGTGATCCTAGTTCACTGTATTACTTCATTGCTGTGCTGTATGTGTATAGGCCAATGCCTTGGCTGGCGCTCGTGCACAAAGTTTCTTGGGAAAACTTACCGGCTCAAGTGACTCCGTCGACTAACGAAGGGGGGAGGAGTCCGGTGATGTCACGGACATCGACGTCACCGGACTCCTCCCCCTTCCCTTCATTAGCCGACGGAGCCACTTGGGGAAGGGGGGAGGAGTCCGGTGACGCCGATGTCCATGACGTCACTGGATCGCCAACGGGACTCCCGGAAGCCGGCGGAGAGGTGAGTGTTTTTTTATTAGCGATCAAAATAATTTTAATTGATCAAAAAGTTTAACGATTAATTGAGAAATTAATCTTTAATTTCCACTGCCCTATTTTTTACTATATAATGAAAAAAGGACCGAAAATTTAACAAATAAACTGTTTTCCCTTTATTATGTAAAAAAACATGTATTATTACCCACTTTTTTTGTAAAATATAAAAGACAGGGTCATGTTGGGTAAA
>NW_017308296.1:230768-231673 GCF_000935625.1 Nanorana parkeri | reverse complement strand
TGAAGGGTTAACTCAAATATGAAATCACAAGACCAGACTTTGGTTATGGAAACAAGATATCCCATGTTTGAATATCAATATGAACCTACTATTGACAAATGAAGAATAACGAATCTAATATATTGACTAATAAATAAGGAACTGTATGTACAAGTAGAAAATATAAATAATTGAAGATTTTTGAGATACAATATACTATATGCTGATTTTTGATCTCATGGTTGAATACTGACTGATATTGTATTATATGTGTGTTTTTCCTCAAAAAGACAGATTATTGCTGAAAATCGATATACAAACAAACAAAACAAATATACCCCCCTGAAGAAGCCGTTGTGGGCGTAACGCGTAGGGGACTCATCAAATAATGATATACTTGTTAAGAATATATGGAATATGTAAAAGTTATATGAATGTACTACTTTGTAATATGGATTTTAAGTATATGAATCAGCAATAGCCGTTAGAGACAGTATACTGACATCTGGAGAACTATATGAATGTTACTACAAGTGGATTGTTTTATATTGAACTATGGGATTTTTTTATTATAATTAAATAAATATTTATTAAGTATATATATCTGAGTCCTTTCTAAACACACTCCATCACAATAGCAATATTGTAAATGATTCTTTGAAACTCAATAATTAGGAGGTGTGGACTCAGGTCACCTTGGCTGAGATCGGGAAGTGCTATTACTGGAATTGCAATTTTTTTGTTGCCACCTGGACACTAAAAGAGGAGAAATATTCCATTGAGGACATAGAGAAAGGAATTTATCAAAACTGGAGCAGACAAAATCTGGAGCAGTTGTCCAGGGCAACCAGTCAGCTTCTCTCTTTCATTTTCAAATCTTAACTGAACACAGCTGCTGCAGATTTTGTCTGCTCCAGTTTTGATAA
>NW_017308296.1:222971-228607 GCF_000935625.1 Nanorana parkeri | reverse complement strand
ATGATGTAGAAATACCCTGTTATATATCTAGACCAAGAATTATAATTAAAACATATATCATGGGGGAAAAAAAGGGAAAAATGATGAAATATTTTTGCACATATACTGAACAATCTAATGGTAAAATGATCAAATATATGCACTATGGATGAATGAGTGTTGATGGACAAATAATCTATGGAAACAAGATATCCCATGTTTGAATATCAATATGAACCTACTATTGACAAATGAAGAATAACGAATATAATATATTGACTAATGATAAATAAGTATGTACAAGTAGAAAATATAAATAATTGAAGATTTTTGAGATACAATATACTATATGCTGATTTTTGATCTCATGGTTGAATACTGACTGATATTGTATTATATGTGTGTTTTTCCTCAAAAAGACAGATTATTGCTGAAAATCGATATACAAACAAACAAAACAAATATACCCCCCTGAAGAAGCCGTTGTGGGCGTAACGCGTAGGGGACTCATCAAATAATGATATACTTGTTAAGAATATATGGAATATGTAAAAGTAATATGGATTTTAAGTATATGAATCAGCACTAGCCATTAGAGACAGTATACTGACATCTGGAGAACTATATGAATGTTACTACAAGTGTGGATTGTTTTATATTGAACTATGGGATTTTTTTTAATTATAATTAAATAAATATTTATTAAGTACATATATCTGAGTCCTGTCTAAACACACTCTATCACAATAGCAATATTGTAAATTATTCTTTGAAAATATATATGCACACGATACGATTACTAGTGCGCAAAATTTATGCAGATGAATATGTACCATTTTGAACTCTGTCACAACAGCATATAAATAATGTACACATTTTGATTGGTGGAGTAGGCTGTTTTGCGAGTACAAGTACTGGTACTTGCCCAAGTACTTACAAGTACTTACAAGTACGAGTACGAATACATTTTTGTTTATTGTCATGTGACAGTTTTTCTAAAACAATATCGACTAATGATTTTAGGACAGTGGTGGAGCACCAGAGCCAGGTCCCAGCTGCAACCCTGGTAGTTCTCATGAAAATGCCAAGTATAGGCATTGGTACTCGAAAAGTATGGGTGCATCCCTAATGTAAAGCATAGTTTGAATAAGCTGAGATTGACAACTGAAATGTGGCTCAAGGATCATTTGAGAACCTGAGGTGTTTCAGTGTTGTGCATGTACAAGCAAACCAGTAGTCACATTTGAGCACTATGTGACAGGGAAGAACAGCAAGTATTGTACCAAGCTTTGGTAAACACAACAAAGGCTTTCAGCCACTCTGTGTGTCTGGATCTATCCTCTGTTGTTGCTGCTTTGAGATGTATTGGTAGGCAGGCCATGCATAGAAGCCTTGGAGTAAATGTACATTGAACAAGCTCTGGCTAGCACCTATAGTTTAAAGCAATTTACAGTTACAGTATACTACTCACAATGGGCAAAAGCAGAGGGGTTAAAGGTGCTAAGAGATTATCAGAGCAACCAATAAAGCAATTACCAACTATCCTGCTGACAATGTGAAAAAAACATAGGGGCTGTAGATGCTAAGAGATCATCACAGCAACTAGTCAAGCAACTTTGTGTAATTACTATTAGCTTATATTTTGAATCCCATTATTTTCCAGGTTCCCAGGTCCTTTTAATATGGTGCCCCATGCCAAAAGCTCTCCATCACCTGTACCGTCTGTTCAGCACAACTTGCTTCCTGTTCTACACCAACTCTTGCAAGCAATGCACCTGCTTGGTTTTCCATGACTTCCACATCTGCATGGTCTTCCTTGACTTCCTCACCTCCTACAGTGGTATGTTGCCAGAGTTCTCTGTCCAAAGTAATTAATAGACATGTGCGATTCGTTTTGGAAAGATTACTTATTTTCAGAAATCCGTACATTCGGATGCATCCAAATTTCCGAATGACAGAAAACGAATATGAATTTCCGACAATTAAAATTTCAGACACATGCAAATTTCTTTCCCGAATGAAGTTTTATTGTATTAAGCATGAACTTAAAAAAAAAAAAATTCATTAGCGGTAGTATACAGTATATGAGAACTCGTATATAGTACGGTAGTATATGAGAACTACCACTAACGAAAATTTGGATTTTGTCCAAAACGGAATCCCAAAATGAAGTGACATTCGGACCTGAATGAAAAACGAAATAATGGAAAATACAAATGTAAATGAAACTAAATGAATTTTTGGCCAGTGCACATGTCTAGTAATTAAACACTAGTAAGCATGCAGCTATTATTACACAAACTCCCAAGCCTCACACATTTGCAAAAGGGGGACAGCAGGCAAAAAATACTATGAGGGGAATTTGTCAAAACTGGAGCAGACAAAATCTGGAGCAGCTGTGCATGGCAACCAATCAGCTTCTCTTTTCAGTTTGTTCAGTTAAGGCCTCATTCACATGAGAAACGGCCGGCACGTACATCTCCGTGCTGCGTGCATGGCCGTATCGGGAAGCTCCCGGGAAGGACAGGTGCTGCGTGTGATTAGTACGCAGCCCCTGTCCTTCTCTATGGGACTACGCAGCTGTACGCCGCCCTATGCTCACCCCAAGTGCAGGTCCGTACAGGTGCGGGTGTCCTGGCTCGGACGCAGACAGTATCCCTCCTGTCAGCATACGAATTTGGACACCCATACGCAGCGGTGTATTTACCTTTGCTGCTGCCCTAGGCAAGGCAGCATGGCCGCCCTCAGCGAATCTGCTGCTCCACGCCTTGTTTGACTCGCGGCAGATACGCCCCTGCCCATACGGACATGCAGGGCGGGTGAGCGTATGGCGGCGTACGGCCACGTACTCCCATAGAAAAGGACAGGGGCTGCGTACTAATCACACACAGCACCTGTCCTTCCTGGGAGCTGCCCAATAGGGCCATGCACGCAGCACAGAGCTGTACGTGCCGACCGTTTCTCGTGTGAATGAGGCCTAAGATTTGAAAATGAAGGGTGGAGCTGATTGGTTGTTATCCACAGCTGTTCCAGATTTTGTCTGCTCCAGTCTTGATAAATTCCCCTCAATGTGTCTTGGAGACTTCTAGGATGTTTTTTAATTAAATATTGAGTTTGAGGGAGCATACATTCAACTTTTTACACATCTCTCTTGAATCACTTTTAATCAATGTAGATGCTACACCCCATTAACTTCCCATTCAGTTGGTCAGCCAGCATATTTGGACAAATTATAGCCCTTAGAGACCAATAAGACTTTACATATTTCGACAAAGGTTTAGATATACCCTATCCCACATTAGAGACTGGAATAAAATCAAAATAAATGCAAAATGCCCTCTTCTACTAATTTTTTTAGAACAAGTGCACTGATTAACATAAATAAGTATTTTACTGCTATATGGCACTAGATCTGTAATCCTGTCCTCAGCTTTACCGGTATATAAAGTGCACAGCTTCCATTACTTCAAAATATGTTAAAGTAATTAACGTAAATAAACATTAATTATGTTTTTTTTTAAACTCTTCTGGGGTGTGGAATAGAGTAAGATGCAAGTTCAAGCAGCTCCCTGTTTATTTAACTTGTTTCTAGCATCTATTCAAAGCTTAAAACACAATATTTACTGCACCAAAACAACTGCCCAGCAATCATTTGTAATTATTATTATTCAAGATTTATATAGCCTCAACAGTTTGCACATTGCTTTACAATATAAAGAAAACATTACAGTTATAATATAGTTCAAGACAAGATGGTTACGAGGGCCTTGCCTGTGAGAGCTTACAATCTAAAAGGGAGGGGCAAGTCAAACAAAAGGTGGCAGCTGTGTGGGAATGAGTTGTTTGAGAGAGAAATAGTTCAGCGGTTAGGTAGAGGAGGGACAGGCTTCACTAAAGAGATGAGTCTTCAGGGATTGCCTAAAGGCAGACAGAGTAGGAGATGGCTAGACAGGTTGGGGTAGGGAGTTCCAGAGCATGGGAGATACTCTACAGACGTCTTGGAGGCGAGAATGGGAGGAGTTGATATGGGAGCTAGAGAGCAGGAGGTCTTGGGAGGAACGGTTCGGGTGATACTTTAAGACAAGGCTGAAGATATAGCTGGGGGCAAAGTTGTGGATGGCTTTTGTAAGTGGTTGTTAACATTTAGAATTTTATTTTTTGGGTGATTGGAAGCTAGTGGAGGAATTGGCAGAGAGGGGTTGGCAGAGAGGGGGGAGAGTCTAGCAGCAGAATTCATGATAGACTGAAGGGGGATAGCCCGTGCAGAGGTAGGCCACTGATGAGGGAGTTGCAGTGGATTAAATGAGAGAAATCAAGTGAATGGATGAGTAGCTTTGTGGTTTCATTGGTTAGGAAGGGGTGTATTTTTGAGATGTTATGAAGGTGACAGAATTTAGATAGGGATTGGATGTGGGGCGGAAAGGTTAAGTTAGAGTCCAGGATCACACCAAGCACCCTGGCATGTAGGTAGGGAGGAATAGTTGCGTTATCAATCCCAAAAGAAAAGTTGGGGGAAGGGGCATGGGGGAGGAAATATCATGAGCTCAGTTTTTGAAAGATTAAGTTTTAAGAAGTGTTGTGACATCCAGACTGATATGTCAGTTAGTAATGCATCTAAGGTTAATCTATATGTTTCCCTGGTCACATTACACAGGCCTTGAGGGAACTTTAGAAATACTACCATACAGCCCAAGAATGTGCCAGTTAGAGCACTCTATTACATATATCCCTGAGGTGCTGGAAGTGTAGATATCACTATCAGAGAAAAAGACACAAATGGAAAGAAAGTCACCAAGGCAAAAATTAGACTCTTCTAAGCAGAAGAGCAGCTTTAATTTATTCCTGATATTGTGGAAGATTTGCAGGTGCAGATGGACAGTTTCTCCAGCAGGAGGCAGACCTGAAAAAAATGCTCAGATGCTGCAAATTAAGATATATCAAGATGCCAATGGGTGTAGAAGGAAGGGATCCCATTGTTTTATTTAGAATCTTTCTAACTGTGATATTTCAATAGCCTCTCCATCATATTTGCTATGAAACATGTCGACCACAGACTACACTGCTCCCTGGCTTCCCAAAACCTTAATTGCACAGTTTTACCTTTTAGCATACCACAGCATACCTTTTAATCACATCATATCACAACTGCAATGGGGTCTATTCACTAAGCTGCCGTAGGCAGCCGAGTGAATGAGCGACCTGAAGTGAAGTGAGCCGAACACTGTTCGGCTATTCACTTCAGGCTTGTACGGCTGATTTCAGCCGTATATCGGCTGAAATCAGCCGTACATCGGCTTGCTTCGCATTGTTTCGGGTTGGCCGAACATGGTCAGCATGTACGGCTGACCCGAAGTGCAGAAGGAGTTCGACTCAGCCGATCCAACATCTGTATCAGCTGAGCCGAACCTCCGGCAGGCTACTTACTGCTGTTCGGCCTATTCTTATAGAGGCCGAACAGCTGTGAGTGAATAGAAAACGATTGTGCGGAGCTAGCAATGACAGCTAGCTCTGCCCAACAGTTTTCTATTGTCCGACGGTTCTGCTGCTGTAAAAAAAAAAAACTCTCCCGGGCCCCCTGGGAGCCTCCCGCTCCCGGCCGCCCAGGAGAGAAACACTGCTTTTTCTTTTTTTTTTTCACGGCTCCGTGTCAGAATAAA
>NW_017308296.1:162046-222880 GCF_000935625.1 Nanorana parkeri | reverse complement strand
AATAAATAAAAAAAAAAAAAACATTTGCCCATAGGATTGCATTGCTAGATTCCTGTTGGCTATTTCAATTTGCAATAGCCAATACTAAACTAGCATTGCATCCACCCTCTGCCGATGGACCTGATGGAGAACTGCAGCAGAGGGCGGGTGCAATGCTAGTTTACTATTGGCTATTGCAAATTGAAATAGCCAATAGTAATCTAGCAATGCAATCCTATGTGCAAAAAATGTTTGTTTTCTATTCTGACTCGGCTCCGGGTCAGAATAAAGAAAAAAAAAGAAAAAGCAGCGTTTCTCTCCTGGGCGGCCGGGAGCAGGAGACTCCCAGAGCGCCCAGGAGAGCTTTTTTTTTCTTTTTTTTGACGGCAGCAGAACCACTGGCCAATAGAAAACTATTGGGCAGAGCTAGCTGTCATTGCTAGCTCCGCACAATCGTTTTCTATTTATTTTGTAACTTTTTAAACTTTTTTTCTGTTCTGCTCATTCCCTCTGAGGGACCGAGCAGAACAGCTGAGCCGAAAGCCTCTCAGCGGCATTCGGCTATTCACTCACTGCTGTTCGGCATCTATAAGAATAGACCGGACAGCAGCGAGTAGCCTGCTGGAGGTTCGGCTTAGCCGATCCAGATGTTGGATCGGCTGAGTCGAACTCCTCCTGCACTTCGGGTCGGCCGAACATGCTTATACGGCTGAAATCAGCCGTACCAGCCTGAAGTGAATAGCCGAACAGCGTTCGGCTCACTTCACTTCAGGTCGGTCTTTCACTCGGCTGCCTACGGCAGCTTAGTGACTAGACCTCTTAATGTCACTTTTCTGCAATGAATTTTCGTTCATAATGATCATTTAATTCATTTGAAATTAACAAGAATTTGGATTCATCCAAATCCGAATGCCGAACTGTATTGACTTTCAGACCCAAAAAACTAAATAATGAAACATCCGAAACGAAACTAAACAATTTTTTTTGCTGCCTTACATGTCTAATAGAATCTCAATACAAATTAGTAAATTAAATGTCAGGATGCAGTCCATCACAGGAGTGAGCTTGGAGCGGTGGCTACTTCACAACACACACAGGGAGCATGGGGAACACATGTAGCCAACACATGTAGCCAACCTAAGCCCTAATTTTACCAAAAGTCAGATTTGGGATCATCTTCCAATATTAAAAAATAGTCAAAATAATAACTCTTATGAAAGTCTAGTAAACCAGTTGAATTATATAGTTTTTTGGCAGCTATAATACCTATTTTACTGAATTTACACCTTCACAACTTTTTTTATTGTATATATTTTGTTTAATCCCACATTTCTTTTTAACCTTTGCTATTACTTAGGGAATTTTTCATGCAGAATTTCAGGCTGACTACATTTCAGATGTGCTTCTTTCCTATCTTGTGAAATGTCAAGGGGCCAACATTTTTCTGTCATAATTGTCACCTGTTGTAACCAGGGATTACAAGAAACAGATATCAGCACAGTTTACATTTTAAAAACAGAATTTGGCACTGTGACCTGATATACCCTAAATAAGCTATTGAAGGTATTGTATTTTATAATATTTGTACAAAACTTATTATATTAATAATTATTTTTCTAGAAAATCAAATGTAAAGCAGTATGTAAAATATTTATATATCATCACTTATTAGTGATGTGTGTTTTAGTTTGCTAAATACTTGCTATCGATCAAGAGCATATGCAACACCTGGGTATTTTGCCAAACCACCAGGTGAATTGATCTTCTGCTTTTCAACTGGGTCAACTTGTAAACAGGTCCAGTAGCCACTATTTTGAGAATCCTCACGGACTTTCAGAAAGCAAGTAAGTGGGATTCTTTGGGGACCCTTAAGGGAATTAAGGGGGGGGGGGTTCTGCTGCCTTCTTTGATGCCAATGCCCTAATAAAGAGTTACTTTACTTATTCAATAGGTTAAGACTTAAAAAGGAAAAGATAGTTATTTCTTCTTAGAGCAATTAACTCACAGAAGATGGGGAAATCACGTAATTCCATATGTGTTGTTCAGGCAATTAAAGTGGGTTATCCATTGTTTTCTACTCACTTTTGACCACAATGCACATTGAGGGGAATTTATCAAAACTGGAGCAGACAAAATATTTGTAAGTTGATTGGTTGCCATGCACGGCTGCTTCAGATTTTGTCTGCTCCAGTTTTGATGAATTACTCTCATTATATATTTGTATATCCAATGAAGCACATCTCAGCTTTTACTCTTTGAAAAAAAAGTGTTTGTTTTTTTTTGCATCCAGAACCTCAGGTTTATAAAACATATACAGTTGTGTGAAAAATAAAGTATACCCTCTTTAAATTCTGTGTTTTTAAATATCAGGACATTATAAAAATTATCTGGTCCTTAGTAGGCCTGAACCATTTCACTGCCAAGCGCTCGAGAATGCGTTACACCTCAGCTGGCCACACCATTTTTGTGATTTTTCCCACTGTTTTGATTTTCAACTGCTGCGTTGCTAGCGTTTGTAAAAGACCTCTAACCATATATTTTTTGAAAGAACAGGCCAGGTAAAATAAAACGATGGTGCTACAAAATTTGTAGGCCCTGCGATAATTGCGCAAATGTTTATCAAATCAATGATAAAAATACACAAAATCAATTGATAAAGCACACTAAAATCAGTATCAGTGCACAAAAAAATAATTTTCCAACTAAATCTAAAAGATAAAACTGTATTGAGTTAACAAATAACAAATATTTGTAAGTTTAAAATTGCGCCTTTTTGCGCAACGGTAAAATAATTTGCGACTTATGTTAAAAACCGTTTTTGTGCTGTGTCGGTGTTGTGATAAAATGATACAGGCGTACATTTAATTGCAACACAGCATATCACCCCAGTGCTCTGCACGGAGGATCGGTAAGTAACACAGAATACATACACAATAAAAGATGTATGCTTCAGTAATCTTAAAGTGCCAATGTTCTGCATTTATAGGTTGATGTGTATGGCCCTTACACATATCCCCACCCAGCTCTTAGCAACCTTGGATGCTCTGCCTGGCATCCCGCCCAGCTCCTGGCAACCAGTGACATCACTGGCAGGATACCAGGGGTGCAATTGTTGTAGATACACCTCTGCTTTTCTGTTATGTTTTTTGTTAGCATTCAGGTATGTTCATTTTTACAGTTTTACGTTTGTGCTAAACTCCAGGCAGACATTAAAACACCATATTGCAGCTTTTTGTTTTCTAGAAAATACATTTTAAATACAGCTAGTGAAAGTATCTGAAACTATTTTAATTTTAGACTTCTCCAACTCTTTGTGCAGTGACTGATATTTTCACTAGGAAAGGGATGATCATTACTAAAATCCAATCACGTTTGCAGCAGGACATGTGTGCTAGATTCTCCTTCTTTGTCCAGTCAGTAAGGTAGGGGTGTCCGAGAAAGTCCCGTACCTGGCTATTCTGTCTGGCAGGGATGCATGGATCATAAAACTGCCTGCTCAGAATTATAAATCCTTAATATTCTTAATAATCCAGAATTATAAATCCTATATTCATATACATGTTTAGATGCCTGCCAAGAGTTCAGCTTTAAAGGACACCTAGGAAGCTAGAAATATAAGAAATTGCCTTTGCTGCCATGTTTTAAAAGAGCAACCTTTGAGAATGTCATCCTGATCCTGGCTTTAGTACCTAGTGAGTTGCTAACTTGCAGCAACCATGCAGAGTGAATACCTTTCAGAAATATACAGTTTCTATATATTTTAACTAGAGGTGCACCGAAATAAAGATTTCAAAACCGAAACAAAAAAAATGTCAGGTCGAACCCAAAATTGTTTTTTATTTGAGCTTTTTGGCATTGGCCAAATGTGCCATTTGCAGCCGATATGTTTCGGCGGTCGATATATTGGTGCATCACTAATCACTAATGTCATGAATTATACATGAAAAATTGAAAAAGTTACTCTAAGGCCCACTTTAAGGGACCCCTTAGAACTCATGAGGGGATTGGCTGAAACCCATTTGCACTCCAAGTAACATTGTTGCACGTCCATGTGAAAAGTATGCATGAAGATAAACTATATAAACATAAAGAAGCTATTCAATCTGAAAAAGAAAATTACCCAGAATTAGTAAATTATTGATCTTTAATGAGGCAAGCCCAGTGTGCCTTGAAGAAGAGCTCCAGGAGATGTTTTCTACACCCGCACTGCAAGGGTTAACTGCTCATTTGTGTCTAGATAAAAAAAGAAAAGTTATACTCACCCGAAGCTTCTTCTAATGTCTTTCCCCCTCCTCTTTAGCTTCCTAAGGTCCCATAAATCATCAGCGTCTATACACAGTGTATTGACATGAGGATGTTAGGGAAGATTACAATGCTGCGTAGGAGGGGGAGACAGGCTGGAGGGAGTTCCGTGACAGCTGGCCAGTTTGGAGCTTTGGGTAAGTATATCTTTGTTATTCTAGCACCTAGACACAAACGAGCAATTACCCTTGCAGTACAAGGGTAGCCCCACTGCAAGGATTCTTCTTTAAGTTTAGTATACTTTCCCCTAACATCAAATTACTTGCATTTTTAATTGGTAAAATTCTTTCTGAAATGATTAATGGCAAAGTTAGGTTAAAATACTCCATGGGATCTGAAAGTAGCGCAATCAGTTCAAAGAAGATTGTTCTTATTTTTGTTTTGATTTATTTTTACATTGACTGAAAATGTTTTGCTTCATTTATTCCATTGCTCTCATCTTTTTCACACTCAAAGTAAATTAGCAGTTGCCACTTCATAATCAAACTACTCCATGTTGTGTTGCAATTCAAGAAAACATTATTTAGCAATGAAAATCTATGGCTATATCAGCAAAAGTAATTACTGTTCTTTTTGTAAGATAATCAAATCTAGCATGCAGGAAGAGCAGTGATGTATCACATGATAGTACTGTGAGTATCAAAGTTACTAGTAGCTGCTCATAGTTTAAAACATTTTTTAAAGCATATTTATTTTCTTCGAAAAATCTCCACTTGCAGTAGAGCTACCCCTGCACTGCAAGGGTTACCTGCTTGTTTTTGCCTATAGATATTGTGTGAAGGACTTATTTACCTGATTCCCACACCCCTGGCTCTCACTTCTTTCCCCTTCACTCTGGCTTGTGGATCATCCCTCGGCGTCTTCACCTATAATGCAGAACTATGGGCTGTGATGAATAGATGTGACAATGTCAGCAGGCTTTCAACCACTGGAGCACATGGGGAAAGAGGCTGAGGGCACAGGTATTGGAGCCTGCATGATCAGGTAAGTAAAAGTCCTTTACACAGATTCCCTAGACATATATAAGTAGTTAACCCTTGCAGTGTAGGGGTAGCCCCTTTGCAAGGGGAATTCTTTCTCCTGGTGTTGGCTTTAAAGTAGATCTAAACTGTAACGGGAAGACTTTGTAAGAATTTACTTTGCTAATGCACTGGGTATCATAAACAACGGTTATATTGTTGTTTTTTTATTCATAAAATATCATTTTCATCTTTTGTAATCTTTATTAGCATTTCAATGTTGCTGACTCCCTAACATGAGCATCAGATTCAGACTGGGTCTGAATTCTGCCTGTTTGGTGTTCAGAAGAACTTAATTGAGTGTTTACCCACTGAGTGGAACCTGAGCCAAGGGGAAAGTGTTACATTTATCAGCAGTATTACTACCGCAGTATTACTTTCACTAAATGTGACAGCTTCCTGCTCCTCACTGGTTGCCAGGAAGCCAGCATTCACTAGCATCTTAGCAACCAGTAACACATTCCCACTGGCCTTTTTAGGTGTCAGTTGGGAGACTCCCCGGTCAATAGCTGGATGTAAACAAAGGGGCAGGAATGCTGTTGACTTAATTCACTAAATATGGCCATGGCTGCTGACCCGGGGAGCTGTCATCTGCTGTGGACTTGTCAGCAGGGTGTAATTTTTTTGTGTGTTTTGTGTCCGCAGGTGTTGTTCAACATGACTGATTCCAAATGACAATGCTGGACAATGTGATTGTCAATGGGTGTGCAGTGTGGTGCTTTTTTTAATGAAGGACTTGTCAAAAAGGTCAGTATTTGTATTAACACTTTCTTTTTTTGTGTACAAGTACTATGTGCCCCTCACTTGTTCACGTAGTGGGGGTAGATATCTGGGGGCCTGTTTATTTTAAAGGTGACTTCCAAATTCCTATAAGCCCCCTGCCCACAAACAGGGGAAGAGGCCCTTGTTGCTAAGTGCAAATGCTCTGGTATTGTTCAGAAGAGGAGGAGGTGCACGCTTGCTGCCCCCCCTTTCGTGCCCATCCAGGCTACATGGTGAGATAGGAGTCTGATATGGATTTTGGTCAGGAAATCCACATCAGGTTTCTTTTGTGTGGGGTCCTCCTTAAGACCCAAAGGGCCTGCTATGAATATTTTGAGGGTTTTTTTTTTGGCTCTTTTCATTGGGGTCTATAGGATTTATGAATGGAATCTGGGTCTATTCATAAATCTGTGTTATAGGTAAATAGAATCCAGGTCACTTTGTTAGGCACCTGGGAAATGTAATTTACCATCAATTTAAATATTATTTTTTCTTTCTAAACATCAGTTTTGATTAAGTGCATTGTACACATCCTACAGGTGTGCCAGTTAACCGCCAGGTTTAGGGCATCTCCCAAGCATGTCATTTAAAGTAGGGATGCACCAATTTTTTTATCGAGTACGAGTACCGATATTTTTCCTCCGTCACTCGCCGATACAAGAATTGCCAGTCACAGGGCCATTCAGGAAGTCATACAGAATGTAATGACTCACCGCCCAGGTTCCTGATTAGCCGGGAAGCCGGCTCCATTCGCCCTTGTTACAAGGTGCAGAGAAGAGACAGGCTGACAATCTTATTATTCTGCTGTGCATTAAAAATACATTCCGAAGTGGCATTTCCCAACTTGTGTACCGGGAGCTGCCATGTGTCTTTGTCTACAGGTTGTACTTTGAAATCACGCTAAAATCCCAGGGCTGCCACACTGCTCCGACTCTGTAAAAGCTACTTTTCCGGCATGGGGGCTTCTTCTAACACCAATCCGTTCACTTGAGGCAAAAACAAAGCAAGTCCCAGTTTACTCGCCGCCCAGCTTTATGGCCAATCAGGAAGCTGGGCGTTGAGTCATTACCGGCCCTCGACTTCCTGATTAGCTGGGAAGCCGGCTCCATACTCTCTCATCCCCTAGTGGTGAGGGAGCATAGAGTCTGCTTCCCGGCAAATCAGGGGACCAGGCAGCGAGTCATTACCCGTCCCTCTGCTTTCTGAAGCCAGCTCCATGCTCCCTGGTGACTTGTATTGGTGCATCCCTAATTTAATGGAATTGATTTAATTTTGCCCTTTAAGCATGTTTAAAAAAGCTGCTCCCTGCCAAATGGTATGTTTTTGCATAGGTACATGTAAACAAGGGCAGAACCCAGTTTCCCATACTCTTTGTTTGATATGTGGGGTCCCCATACCATTTGTACTGCAAACACAAGCCACAGAAAAATGTTATTTAACCAGTAGTTTTTTTCATTGTAAATGTCACTTTTGTTTGTGTACACCCTACAGATGTGTCACTTCACAGACAGGGTTAGGGCATCCCCGAGCATGGTATTTAAAGGAATCATGCATTTTTAATGTTGCTCTTTAACCATTATTAAATGAGCTGCTCCCTGCCAAATGGCATTTTTATTTATTATTTATTTATCTTGCATTGTTACATTTCCCCCTGGCAGTGCACAGCTCCAAATGCTCCGTGTTTAATAATCTTAAGTTATTAACCTTGAAAATAGCCAGAACTGATTTTAGAGATTCAGCTTGCTTTGAATTTATTGGTGTTTGGATTAACATTCAAAAGTTAGGAGCAGTTCAGTGAAGCTCCCTCAAACAAAACCCAGGTAAGTTTGACTCATCCCTATTACTGACATCTCCTTCAGCCACCTCCAGTCAACATGCATGCCGTCCAGTGCTTTCTGGACATAATTTCTTAGGACCAGTTTACTGATCGTGACAATGGTGTACAAAAGCTGTGCAATATGTGTCTACACAGCCACTTAATATATATTATTGCTTATCTATGGTATATTTGTATGAGAATGTATTTATTTGGTTTAGATCTACTTTAATTCACCATCAGAGCAATGCAGAATGGCACCGGCTATAGAGCGTTTTAAAGAATTCAAATGCGTTAGCAAAATATTAATATTGTACAAAACTTTTAAAAAGTATCACGCTGGCGTTGATGTCTGAGCTGTAAGAAATTATATAATTATATAAACTCCATAGACCCAGAACCATAGTGAAACAGTTAAAATGTTTTATTCAATATTGGGTACTATTTATTCACTTTTAAATACACATTGCACAAACGTAATTCTATCATATTTTCATGTCATCTTCAGTAGAAAATGAGGCAGATTTCTTGACTACAATAATTGTACCAATGTCACAATGACACATATCAGCAAATGGGACCGCTGCTTTCATAAATGTATTCTAACCTTAAAGTAGTATTAAACTCTCAAACTTGTTTTAAATAATTAATCCAGATCAAACACATATACATTGTCCAGCAAAGCATTGCTTTACTTTTTCCCTAACACTTACAATCATCATGTTTCTGAACAGCTTCTTCCAAGTCTCTCAGCTCAGCTTCCCTGAACTTCCTGTCCAGTACTAGATCACAAAGGACAGCGCAGACTCCAGCAACTGTTCATCTGTTAGCTTAGAGAAAGGAGGAGGGAGGAGAGGGGGCCAGGGAGGAAGGAAGTAGCTTGATTTGCTGTGTCTGTGTCCTTAATGAGATTACAGTCCATGTACCCATTGCACTGACCGCACGTCCAACAAAGTATCCTGGGTGCTGTGGGTGTGTAGCCGTGGGTGTGGCTGAAGTCCACGTCATAGAGACGTGTGCAGCCTCCCCCGCCCTCTATCTGGTGGGCGTATCTAGGGGCAGCACCTGGGAACCTGACAGCAGCAAACCACTCCCTCCATCTGATCCTTTGACATCTGCAAACGTCCGGCTTTCGCTGTATTTATGCCGTATCCCCACATTTCTTGTATTACGTCATCTCTCTGGTATCAGCGTTCAGTAACATATGACTTTGAGTTAGTTGATTGCTCTTTTGTACTTTATATGTTAACCATACTGTTCACTGCACATTATGCCTCAATCCACTTTGCTGATACCTATTCTGCTTTGATTTTGGCGGGAGTATGACATCATCAGAAACATCATGGGACCAATTTAGGCTCTGTGATAGGTCTGTTCACCTAACCTGGTGTGTATATATATTTGGCTGTTTCACTTATAATCTCACTTGTTTTGCCTGATGAAGGGGTTCCTGTGTGTCCCCGAAACGTCGCCCTAAGTGTGTTATTTTGCACTATGTGTGTTATTTTGCTTTTGATGTACGTCAATAAATAGACGTAATCGATTTATTATTGGAGTGCCGGTGTCTATTTCTTTTCTGTGTGCTTAATGAGACACACACAGGTTACTAGCACACACAATGGTGACTGCAGAGCACTCTGCTTGGGAAAGGAGGCACTCTAAAACAGGAAGTCAGGAGCAGCCCTTATGGGACCAGCTGATTCTGCAGGAAACTACAACTATTATACTTCAGGGAGCAGCATCCATTGTAAAGCTGGTCACATACCTTACAACCATCGCAAGACTTTTGTCTTGCGATGGTTGTAAGGTAATTTAAAAAACGTACGATCTGCCCATCTTGGACAGGCAGATTGTACTAGCGATAATCGCAAGCACGCCCCGCTGAGGGGCGGGCTTCCGATGACTGCAATGCTGAACAGGCAGTGTGCATTTGCGCACAGCGGCCCGTGCGGCATTTATCTTACGAACATGCCACACATCCCGCCGACAATCGTACGATTCTCGCCAGGTTTTCGGACATGTTTCTAAGATAAAAGTCATGCGCCCATACAGTAGAAACAGTTGCAGGCCTTCCACACACCTTGCGATAATCGTACGATTGTGGGATTTTCCACGATTATCGTACGATTATCGCAAGGTGTGCGGGCACCTTTAGTGATTTCATCGGCATTTGAAATAGCTTAAAATCCTTTTGACTTTAATATCACTTTAAACTGCCTCCTTCAGGTCAATGTTTCTATTGTAGAAGGGGAAAAGTACCATAATTCAGCACTGCTCTCTTTAGTGTGTATGGAAGTAAGTAAATCAGTTTTGGCAAAAGATAAGAGCTTACAGAGAAACAAGCCAAATGTGGTTTCAGAAGCTCAAAGTAGGTCATATTTTAAGGCAAAACACTTCAGGCCATTGAAGAAATAAGAGCTATAATGAGGAATGTTCCCTTTGAGTTGCCTGAGGTAATTGTGCTGAGCTCCACCCCTTGTCATTATGGCTGTTTCTACTACAGTTTTCTTACAATGTGTAGCGGAATGCAGCACAGAAAATGTTAGAAGGCATGACTTGGAAAGAGATTCAATGTCAAAAATAAAACCTTCTAATTTTCCTTTTTAATATTGTGTGAGCAGTGTACATTTATAAATGTATGCTCTTCTTGCATATTTAATTTCCAGAAATTATTGTAGGTCCATGTTTTTTGTAATGGAGGATTTGTTCTTTTTTTACTGCCAGGACTTTGTTCTGCAAGGTCAAACAGATGTGGATGTCCCTTCCCTCATGGATTTGCAATTAGTGGAAGCCAAATTATTGTGAAGGAAGTATCTGTATTATAAATTATGGCAATAAAAGCCAAACATGCTTGTTTAACAGTAATACTGTATTTACATGATGGCATTTTTGGTTTATTAAATGACAGCCATAGTCTGATTAAATAAAGTACCCTTTTATGTTTAATCTCATCAAGACAATTCATCTTTTTTAAAGAACATAATCCCCTGTTTTCACAACACTGGACATTGTGTCATCTGTTTATATATTGTACATTTTTGTCATAGAATTGAGACAGATAATTAATCTACCTGCAACACATAACCAATTATCATTAAAGCAAAGCAGCTTAAGAAATGGCTGGTGCTTACTTTTTTTTGCCAAAAAAAATGTTTTATGATACATGATTTTGCTAAATTGTTTTAATTCCTAGAAGTGCTGTCGGGACCAATGATAAAATTTCCTCTAAGCACAAAGCACACTACTATCTGCAAATGCATGTAAGCATGTTGTATATTTGTATTATAATCTTATCTAGAATACTTAGCCTAAAAGCTTTTACTAGAGTGAAAAATGTTAATCTAACAAATCACAGTTGGCTAAATTTCCAGACATACTTTTGCAATCTTGAAATACATTAAATCCAGTTACTTTGACACACACGAGTAGCAATTTGCTGTATGTATTTTGTACATCTAAATACAATCTCTTATTAGCTTAATATCCAGTTAAGTAATGTCAGGATGATGGACGTGTATTTAATCTTATTTTTTATCTTATCTGGATTTGGTTTTATCAGAATTTTTTTCATGATTAGGGTCACATTTTAATTATTTTACTCTTGTGGGTTAACCCTACTCTCTAGTAATTGCTAGTTTGAAATGAAAGTAAAGGCATGCGTATAAATAAGTTCCGGTGTACTGTACAACGTTGTAAAAGCTTAATGGCTTTAATTGACAATTCTTTTACAATCAAAATTCTGTATAATAAACAGTATTGTCTGGTGATCCAGGCACTGCATCCCCAACAATACCTTTATACCCAGTTCAAGAGTGCATGGGATTTCTAAGGTGCCAAACATACATATAGAATTACTAAATATATAATTTATTGTTTTACAATAGCATATAATGATAGATCAACATTTAAAAATAAGTAAATAAAATAAAGACAAATATTATATGTTACAAATGTTAGTACATAGTACTACCTCTAAAAAACACTCCAATTGCCTTAGCTTACAATCATGTAATTATCTATATTTATATGTAATGACCATTTGGGGTTTAAACTACATATACTGTATGTTACATAGGCATTTACAGATGGAGACAGTTATTTTCTCAACATGTTTCGTGGTCATCTTTGTCAAGGTTTTATGTTTCACATAAAACATAGTAAACACCACATTTATACGTAGAAAATTATATTTTTTACATATATTACACTTAACAATAGCTCCATCTATTTAACAAAATTTACTAAATTTGATCATGAATTATCATGAACCATTACTGTAAATGGTGCACAGCCACAGGTTGGAACAATCTCCACAGTAGGGGCCGCAGGGAGAAGCACAAGGAGAATTGGGTCACATCTATCTAAAGTGATAATGCCTTTCTACTTTATAATAAGAAATGTATAATATAGATATCTCATATGTTCCAGATCAAGACACATTTTCATAGGTTAGTAGGAACCTCTACTTACACACATAAACATAACCAACCACATTAGTTCATGCATGGTTCCATCACTCTATGAAACTCTCCATACTGCTTTTAACCCCCTGCATTAATGTGTCATCCCTCCCAGGTGTGACAGCCCTCAAACAATTCTCAGAACCCTAGTCTCTGTGCACATCCACCATTAAATACCCTACTTGTTTAGACAGTAAACAATTGCTCAATTGCTCTTACCTTTTGTGTGCCACTTTGCGCAGAAAATTGTTGCAATTACAAATGTTTAGGCATTCTCATGTTTATTTCTTTTGTTTGTATCGGTATGGCACAAAAGAGTTGAGAAAAAAAAGCAGCTGCTTTTTCTCTTCTCCATGCTCCGTGTGGCACACAGACACAGAACAGAAAGGTTGAGTCCATTGTTCACCATTTTAACTGGTTGCCAGTGTGATTTCTATATTGTCAGCACTTGTTAATTTATACTGGTGAGTTTAATTACAAATTACAGGAGCGTCACAAACTTGTAATGCAATTATTTCTTGCAATGTGGAAAAGGTGCCAATAATTTTGTCCAATCCATTTTTGGAGTCTTGCATGGAATGTGTCAGGTTTGGCTTTTTTCTCAACTTTTTTGTGTCATATTAATAAAAAACAAAATAAATAAACATGAGAATGCCTAAACATTTGTAATTGCAACAACTGGGCAAAGAGGTGCATTATTTGACAGAAATACAGGGGTGCCAATATTTGTGGCCATGACTGTATATCTTGGTAATGATCCTAAGTTGTACGAGTATCTTCCTGGGCACTGTATTACAAATTAAGGATTCGCTTGTACATTTAGGTTCTTTGATATGCCTTTTTAAGATCTTTTTGCTATATCCTCATTCAATTAGTCTCACCGTTAATGCCTCAGCTTTTAACTCAAAATCTTTTGTCTTCGTAAAATTCTGTCTAATCCTAACGCATTGACTATATGGTATGCTGCTCACTTGGGTCACTGGGTGAGCACCAGCCTAATGCAATATTGTGTTGCCAGTTTCCCGTATAACCTTGAAGTCAGACAGCCATCCTGCTGCGCCACAATTTTGACATACAGAAAGGTAATCCTTTGTTGCCTGCAACCCATAGTAAACTTATGCTTGAACATATTGTCAGCTAAAATATTCATAAATCAGTGCAGCTCATCCAAAGTACCCATCCATATCGTCAAAACATGATTGATGTACCTCTGCAATGCTATTACTTGGCTCAGGCACTCTGACAACCCATCACTGGAGAAAAGAGTACAGTCTCACCCTCCTAGGTATCAGTTGGCATATGAT
Source organism: Nanorana parkeri (assembly GCF_000935625.1). Taxonomy (NCBI): domain Eukaryota; kingdom Metazoa; phylum Chordata; class Amphibia; order Anura; family Dicroglossidae; genus Nanorana; species Nanorana parkeri. Next base: position 209,238 of record NW_017308296.1, on the reverse strand, counting down.
GGGGCACAGACTGTACCTGTCACCACCCCCTGCACCTGGAGGTAGAGGGAAGCCTGAAACATGAATACATTGTGAGTAAAGAAATGCTTAATAATTTAGGAAAAAGTAATTCAATGCCAAGGATGATTAATCACTCTTAGGAAAGTTGCTATCACATCAAAATACTACATGAAAATCTGATTAGATCACTCGTGTTAAACGAGCAGTGGCTCCTACTGTACATTTAGCTCTGCTTTAGCAGGGCTTAATGTACAAAAAACTAAGCCGGCGCCCGAACCTGCATGTCTAGCGCGTCGGGCGATAGGGATTCGCTCCATAAGACGCACACACATGTTCCCCCGTGTTTTGGGGGGGAAAAAGTGCGTCTTATGGAGCGAAAAAATATGGTAACTGTTTTAAATTGTGTTTTTTATATTCATTTACACTTTTATTTTAGTTCCATTCACTTTTTTATCTTATTATAATTTTCTTTTAAAATGTTTAATTCACAAACATAAATATTATGTTTGGAATTGTTACTTTTTTCACATGAGATTATGTTATCAAATCATGCTCTATTTTATCAGCAATTCTTATGACTTCTTTTCCTGCTCTCCTTTTGATAGACACCTTATTGAAACATTTTTTTTCTAAAGCAGTTAAACTGATGTTCCCCAAACATTCTCTGCAGGTGAATCTTCCTGCTGCATGCATTTAAGTGATAGTGATTGATTTTTTCAAAGTGAATGTTTGGTGAAAACCGCACCCACTGCTTTATAAGTACTGTATATTCATATTGTTATCACCCGTCTGTAGCTAGTGACAATGTAAGAATGACAAACAGAATGGTAATATTTGTGCATTGGAAATAATTGTATATTAGAGCAGGGCTAAAAATTTCAGGTCCTGAGCTACTAGCCAGGCCTTCTAAGTTACTCGCCACCAGTTGCCCTTCATAACACAAACAAACACACACAGGGCACAACGCGCACACAGCACAACACACATACAGCCACAGCACAACGCACAGCACATTACACATACAGCCACAGCACAACGCACAGAGCATTACACATACACATTTCATCTGAAATACATTTTTAGTATTCGTACATGTCTAATAATATGCGTGTGAGGGGGGCACACGCATATACGTGTGAGGGGGGGCAGTTTTTACTTTTTTTAAATAATTTTTTATTATTTTTATTTTTATTTTTTTATTTTTATTGTATTATTTTTTTATTTACAGTTGGGGGGGCTTCAGGGAAATATTAGGGGTCCAAACAGACCGCTGACATTTCCCTTTTAAAATAGAAAAGAAATTGAGGACACCAAATCCTCAATTTCTATTTTCTACAGTCTCATCACTCAATGAATGGGAGGCACTCAGTACAGAGGCTTCCCATTCATTCAGACACTGATAGTAAAATATTTACTATCAATAGTTTCTGAATGGGGAGGAGCCTCTGTACAGAGTGCTTCTCCCCATTGAGGAAATCCAGAATGAACAGGGTGTAATTTAAATCACAGCCTATTCATTCATAACTGGGAACACATAGTACTATGTGTCCCCAGTTATTTACAAACACCGGAGTGATCAGACGATGGCTCCAGTGTTTGTCCTTCTCACACGGAGGATCAGTAAATATCAATTATATTTACCGATCCCCCGCCCTGCCACGCACAGAGCCGCTGTCATCCGGAAACTGACAGGATGACAGCGGCTCCGATCTCCTCGCTGCTCGGCCATCCTGACAGCTGCGGGCGCGGCTTCTCTCCCCCTCGGGGCGGCTTCTCTCCTCGCGGCTTCTCTCCCGCTCAGCCATCCTGACAGCAGGCAGAGGGGGAGAGAAGCCGCGAGGAGAGAAGCCACCCCGAGGGGGAGAGAAGCCGCGCCCGTTAACCCGTCGGGTCCCGGACTTTTCCCCATTGGTAGTTGAAGGATTGCTTCTGTTATTTCTTCTAATGATATTGGGGTATCCAATTTATTGATTGCTTCGTTATCTATTCTGGGCAATGGTGTCTGATACACATAGTCCAATCTATCTTTTTGTTCATCTCTCCCCTCTCTTCTTATTTTATTTTCCCTTAGGTTATATAGTTTGTTATAATAATTATGGAATGTTTCAGCAATCAGTTCTGAGGAATTAAGTATACCCTTGTTTGGGCAATTGATTTTTGGAATATATGTTCGAACTTGTGTCTCTTTAATTGAGCGTGCCAGAGATCGGCTACTTTTATTTCCAAATTCGTACAAAGTTTGTTTCACTGTTTCCTTATATCTTTGATACCCCAGATCTATTCTTTGGTGTAATCCAATTCTCTTTTGTTGGAGATTATTGTAGACTTTTATGTCTGCATTCTTTTTATGTTGACTCTCCAGATAATGTATATCATCTAAGAGAGATTTTATATCATGTTCCTTTTTTAATCGCGTCCCATGGGATATAAATATTCCTCGTGTTACCCCTTTTAAGGTTTCCCATTTTATTGGCCATGCTGTATTGTCCTTTTTATGGTCTATTAGAAAATTTGCAATACCATGCTTAATAGCCTCCTTTACAGAGTCAGTTTGTATAAAATTTTCATTCAATCGCCATGTCGCACTAGGTTTCATGGTATTTGGTGGTTTAATAGAGAAGAATATGGGTGCATGATCTGACCATATTTAAACTCCTATGTCTTGCTTGTATCTGCCAACTTATTAGACAATGAGACACAAAGAAATAATCTATGCGACTATATGATAGATGTGTTGGTGAGTAGCAAGTGTAGTTCCTTACTCTCGGATGTAATATACGCCAAATATCTACAAGCTGTAACCTCTGTAGGCGTTGTTTTATATTATTAAGCTGAGTATATGGGATATGGAATGAGCCTTTAGACGTATCTACTTTGGGGTCCATTGTCAGATTAAAGTCCCCCCCTAGAATCAGAATACCTTCCATGAAGTTACTCAAGAGATTAAGTATCTTTACTAATGCTACCGTCTGTCCTTTATTGGGTAAATAGATATTAACAAGTGTATATTGCTTATTAAATATTTTGCATTTAACAAATAGGAAGCGCCCTTCTTCATCTCCCCTTTCTTGAATGTCTACCACCGGTATTGAGGCATGAAAACCTATGGCCACACCCCTAGATTTACTCTGGATGTAAATTCTCATATGCCACTTAGGGTAGTAGCCAGTAGACATTTTCGGGGTTTGAGAGCTTTTGAAGTGTGTTTCTTGGAGGAAGAGCACTCCCACTCGTTGAGTATGCATATTGTATAGTACCTGGGCACATTTTTGCGGGATGTTAATACCCCTAACATTTAGGGATCCAAACGTAATGCTATTCATCAGATCTGTATTCTCTCATACTAATTTTCCTTTTATTTCGCTCTCCTTTCCTCCTCTTCTCTTGTAAGTCATTATTTCCCCCTTTAACTCTATAAGCCCCTACATACCCTAACACACAAAAACTGCAAAGAAATACCACCCACCACTTGAACCCCCAGCCATTCCTCGTCACCTACAAAAGAAACAAAGACAACAAACACAAATAATTCATCCCGGATAGAGTCTGGCTTCCATATAATACCGAGCCTTTACCAGTTATACCGGCTTCTATCCTAGGGGGGTCAGTCCAACTAAAGGTGGGTCCCATGCCATTTTTTTTTTAAACTCGTACTGTTATTAGTTATTTTGGGTATCTCGTATCCCTTATGTCCCCTTCCCTCCCATCCTTCCCCAGTGTCCATATAGCTTTCCAATCGATATAGATTTAAGATCAACCACCTTTAGTGATTTGCCTCTATCCCTCTTCCCTCCCATTGCACCACCTTCTCCCTCTTCCCTCCCATTGCACCACCTTCTCCCTCATTCCGCCTCCCAACTTTGAGCACCAAATAGATGCTCATCAAGAGGCGGAAGGAAGGGGTGGCATCCAGCAAGAGAGGGGAAAGAGAGAGAGGGAAAAAAAAGAGAGAAAAAGAAAAATCCTCTCCTCTCCCTCCACACTCTCCCCCCCTCTATGTAACTGTCTGGCCACTTCCCCTCTCTCTCTATCCACAAAAATTGAAGCACCGCTGAGTGGATTTTTCTCTGAAATGTAGTGGGGTGAGATTTGGGCTAGGATCAAACATAGGTTCATCCCAAACCCAAGACATTTGCAATTCAAGAAAATTGTAAACAAAGATGGCTGTACAGTGCACCTCCTGGCCTCTGAACTGTGGTCAGGTGGCTTAGAAGGGCCAAGCATGGGGATTTCCTTATATGCTACCCCCTTCCAATAAAATGTAGTGTTTCAGGGTGTGTATTTGAGGAGACATGGAATAATCATGGGCAGAGTGCGTTTGCAGGGACAAATATTTGCTGCTGATGATTACTGAAAACTGCTATATTTACATTGAGTCACAGAAACACTGTGTGTTGGACAGACTTGGATTAGACAGGAATAATTCACAGAGTGTTCCTCCTATCCTATACAGTGCTGCTGAAAGCTCCCATATTTACAGGCAGCATGTGTTGAAGACAAATAGGTTCTTATGTGTTAAAGACAATGGCAGTCAAGTAGATTGCAGGAAGAAATCGTTTCTGCCATCCTATAAAGTTTCTATGTTAAGTCCTATATTTACAGTGTGTGTTGAGGAAACTTGGAGTACGCATAGATAAATAATAGACACCGTGCAGAATGCGCCAGTGGCTGACATGGCCACCGTACATTCTGCTGTTTAAATGTGCAGTTTGAGATTAGGGGGTTATTTGTCTATGAATCTGAAACAGCATAATTATTTGTTTTGTCAACCAAAAGAATGGAAATTTTTTACATTTTGTTTTGTTTTGTCTAAAACTAATTTTTTGCTGTGCACATGTCTAATAAATAACTCAGTGTTCGCAGAGAAAGATAGAGAGGGACCCTGTTTGTAGGGAGAGATAGCTTTAGATGTTTTTGTGGGGTTTTTTTTGGTGTTTTATTGTTTTTCATATCTGCTTTTTGGCAGGAATGCTATTCTTAAGATGACGATCCTCCCTCGGGTAGTAAACCTCCTACAGACATTACCAGTTGCAATTCCACCTATATTCTTACGACGACTTCAAACTGCTTTTATTGGATTTGTATGGGCAGATAAAAGGCCTAGGTTGAAGCATAGTTTTCTTTCATATTCAAAGTCTTTTGGGGGCATTGGCTTCCCAGAGCCATTTAAATATTGTAAAGCTGTTCATCTCACCAGGCTTTTAGATTGGTGTAGACACTCCACCTTTAAACGCTCGGTCTCATTAGAACAAGAGTCAGCAGAGTTTTTTTTTGCCTGGTTTACATTGGTTACCAAAGCTACATCTTAAACCATACAGGAATCATCTATGATTAGGCCTTACACTAAAAATAGTGTGATCATCTCTTCTAACAACTTCAGACAGTGACACGTGTCTTATGACTTCCATATTGGGAAATCCTGCTTTTCCTCCAGGTATATTGGAAAATAAATTCCTAGAGGACCCTCTCCACTTAGACCCACCCCCTGGCTGCCGAGACACGGAAGAAGGTACTGCAGAAGTAAGGTCAGGTAAGTCTGGACTGGGAAGGGTGGGTGTGGGGAAGGGGGGGGGGCTGGTGGTCTTCTGCACTGCTGATGTTTATTATAATGTATTGCTGAGACTTGTAGTCTTGCATAGCTGGTGCTATTCTGCATTGTTGTATAATGATTATATTATATATAATGCACTTCCCCATCAGCCATGTCCTCTCTATAATGTTGCCTCTTCCTATGCTTAGTAAAAAGAGGTCTAGCACACTTTTTATTTCCCACTGGGTGATCAATGTCATCAGTGATATCAAAGAAAGGAGAAATATACTAATGAAGCTTTGTTTTCCTGACAGCTAACAATTAAAGTAAAAACAGGCTTTCCAAGTGATATTATCATGTTAATGCTTATATGAGATTGTAGTGGTTGGGTTTACATCTACTTTAACAAACTATGCTTGGGGAATTCGAATGCAGTGCTGGGGTAAATACATTTCTGTGCACACATCTGTATGCCCACAAATAATTTAAAGGACCAATATCTGCCTGCAACAACTGATTGACAGCTCTTTAATTAGACCCTGCTCTTTAATAGTTAAACTCATACATACTTATTTTCTAGTATTTGTATTACTAGTAATTGTTTGCAATATCTTGTTTTTTTTAAGGGCTTATTACAATAGTGTACCAGGCACATTTGGATCTGGGTTTCATCTTTTTTAACTCCTGCATCTTCTATATAACAAAAGTATTTTCAGTAATAACCAAATAAATCTTAATTTGCTAGAAAAGGAAAGGCAGATTAGTGGGTAGGGGAAAAGTGCCCTCTTATATTCGTGGTTAGTGGAAAAGTACCATCTTACAATAGTGGTTAACTGAGGAGTGCCCCCCTTCATTGGGGGTTAGTGGGAGGAAAAATGTATCTTACATTGGCAGTCATTGAGAAGAATGTCCCTTACAATATTGGCCAGAGAACTAAAAAGATGACTTGTGGTAATAGTTACTTACATGAGATAACAAGAGGAGATGCTCTTCTGGTCAACACTGCTAGCCTTGCTGAATGATATTGGCATCATAACCAGGGCTTGCACCATAGGCAGTGCACCTCCTTATTATCTTTACCTGGATACAGCCCCACGCCAGTATGCCACTGAATGCTCACTTGATAGTGTATCCAGTATGGCACCACATTGCAATATATTCTGTGTTACAGGCAAATGTGAGGTTGTTGCTGTTGTTCCTGGGAGACTGAGGGGCTTTACAAATGCTAAAGTGAAAAAAAATCCTTTACTGAAGTCCAGTGCTCAGCTAATAGCTATTTGTTATACCATTGAAAAACTGTTGTGCTCATAACTGCTCAAATTCAACAGGGAAAAGAGAAAGTTATTTGTTCTGAGAAATGCTAAGGTTATTTTCTCAGTACTATTATACATTGTTCTTTTTTTATAAAGCAGTCAGAAAAGGACATCTAGTGGAAGTTAGAGAAAATACAACATGTTCTTATTAAGAGAGTAGTTCAGCATTTACTTGTTTATAACATGATTTTTTATGTTAACTATGTGCTTAAGCTAAACTTTACCCACCAACAATATATAACACAACAAATAAAAGGTAAAATATTGTTTTTGTAATAAAAAGCCAACAAAAGAAAAAAGAAAAAAATATAAGATGGAAGCAAATATAAGGTCAAGTGGCATTGTGAAGAATGAAGGTCTATCTCCGCATGCAGCTCTGGAGGCTTTAAAAACAAAACAAGGAAACAATGCCTTAATCCATCATTGCTTACAGGTGAAACTCGAAAAATTAGAATATCGTGCAAAAGTTAATTTATTTCACTAATGCAACTTAAAAGGTGAAACTAATATATGAGATAGACTCATTACATGCAAAGCAAGATAACTCAAGCCGTGATTTGTCATAATTGTGATGATTATGGCTTACAGCTCATGAAAACCCAGATCCACAATTTCAGAAAAGTTTTGGCAGTGTGGGCAGGTGCCAAGTCCTGCTGGAAAATGAAGTCAGCATCCCCATAGAGCTCGTCTGTGGAAGAAAGCATGAAGTGCTCCAAAATCTCCTGGTAGACGGCTAAATGCATTAGTGAAATAAATGAACTTTTGCACAATATTCTAATTTTCCGAGTTTCACCTGTACATACTTAAACAAATATTTCTGCTATTTCTTTGAAGGCGGTGGTTCTCAGTACAAAGTGAATAAAGGAAAAGTAAGCTTTAAAACATTAATTTCTAAACTGCTTTACTTAGGATTTTAATCTTTGACAGTTGTACAAATGTATGAAAATGCAGTAGGCACTGACAAATAAGCAGACTGCAGCGTTGAAAATTTGCTAAACTGTGTTTTTGTAACAAATAAAAAGCAATCCTGTTTTACTTGCAGTGTTCATCAAGCTTAAGTATTCTTTTGTGACAGTTTACAGTATTTCTTCTTTAATATTGATCACAGATCAATAGGACCACAGTTGGTAAAGCAGAAATCCAGCCCACATTAACAAAATAAAACTGAACAGCCAATTAAAAGATAAAAAAAAACAAAATCAGCTTTTGCTGCAATCGTTTTCTTTAACAAAATGTCATCTACATTTTTGACTCATCAAAATAGCCACCTTTTGCAGCTATAACAGCCGAAAACACTTTTTCTACAATGGAAATCAAATATTGTTCGGAAAGGTCTTCCCAACACTGTTGCAGACGTTCCCACAAATGTGTTGCATTTGTAGGTTGCTTTGCTTTCACTCTTCCGTCCAGTTCATCCCACACCAGCTCAGTGGGGTTTAAGCCTGGAGACTGTGCTGCCAATTTCATGATCTGAAGCCTACTGTCCTATTTTTTTTCTAAGGTAGTTCTCTCACAGCCTGGAGATATGTTTTGGGTCATCATCTTGCTGTAGGATAAACCCCTGACCAACTAGGTGTATGCCAGAGGGTATTGCATGGTGCTGCAAAATGCTGTGGTAGTTGTTTTGGTTCAGGGTGCCACTCACTCTGTGCAAGTCACCGACTCGGGATTCAGCAAAAGAGCCGCAGACCATTATGCTTCCTCCTCCTTGTTTGACAGCTGGTGTCACACAACAAGAAACCCTCCTTTCGCCTACTCGACGATGTACAAAAATCCGGTGTGTTAAACCGAAGATCTCAAATTTTTATTCATCGGCGCATAAGACCTTCTTCCAGTCTTCAGTAGTCCACTGGCGGTGATTCATGGCTCCACCAAGCCTCTTTTTCTTATTTTGCCATCTTAGCAATGGCTTTCTTACTGCCACTTGACCTGTCAAACCTGCAGTTGAAACTGAGACTTGCTTACTTTGATTAGTGTTAAACTGTTGTCCTGTGAGCCACCTGTCACACAAGCTGTTGACTCTCAGAAACTTGTCTTTTATTCTCTTGTGGCTTTGGGTCTGTCTGTCGTGGGACCAAGGGTGCCCCCTTACCTGGGTGCCGGTGGGCATGGCGTGAAGTTTAGAGTCCTTCCTGAGGTGATTCGGTGCCCAGCGGCAGAGGTGTTTTGCGGGTGTGCGTGCATGCGCGTGTACGTGCGGGTGTGCACGGGGAGGATCCTGCTCTCACACCCACTTCTCCTCACCGTCCCATCGCTGGCTGTTTACATTTCTAACAGTTTCCCCACTTGTGTGCGCGCTGAGCGCAGCACACGAATGGGGCGAGGGGCAGGGCAGGACGTCTTAAGACGCCCTCCCGCTCCTATAAGACTCCCGTCCAGCCATTCAGGAATGGCCAAGGACAGGAGGTGGTTAAAAAAATGAAAAAATAAAAAGTTTAGAAAAAAATTAAATAAAATGTATTTTAAAAAATGAGAAAAGTTAAAAAAATAAGTTTCTTTTCGGCCTGACTTTTATAAATTTTTGGTTTCAAAATTTTGGTGCATCTCAACGTGCGGGTGTGCACCGGGAGGATCCTGCTCTCACACCCACTTCTCCTTACCGTCCCATCGCTGGCTGTTTACATTTCTAACAGTTTCCCCACTTGTGTGCGCGCTGAGCGCAGCACACGAATGGGGCGAGGGGCAGGGCAGGACGTCTTAAGACGCCCTCCCGCTCCTATAAGACTCCCGTCCAGCCATTCAGGAATGGCCAAGGACAGGAGGTGGTTAAAAAAATGAAAAAATAAAAAGTTTAGAAAAAAATTAAATAAAATGTATTTTAAAAAATGAGAAAAGTTAAAAAAATAAGTTTCTTTTCGGCCTGACTTTTATAAATTTTTGGTTTCAAAATTTTGGTGCATCTCTACTAATAACATAATTAAAAAGACATAGGTTTTCTACCTGATCATCATTTCAAAGGAATATCATATGCTGTATGTTCCCAGCAGTTTGGTACAATCAGAATATATAAAATATAATACATTTTTTTTATTGAAAATACATTCAAATCTCATATTACTAAAATGTGTATTTGTAAAAACTTCTTGAACTATTACATTAGCCACGTAAAGTAAAAATTAATTTGGTTTAAAGAAAATGTCTAAGTTGTCTATGTTGCAAAAAGGAATTCCCACTCCATCTAGTGGTAAAAAAGTACATTGTCAATTTATAAAATGCAAGGGAAATAATTCAAAGGTGTATCGTGTATCTAAAACTAACACTTTTTTATCCTATTCCTAAAAGGAAAGGGTTAGAACCTCTGTTATGTGTTTCTGTCTGTGTCCAGACTGGAGAGATTACTCAGTAAACTGATCTTGGTGATCATTGTTAGCAGGGCAGAAAAAAAAGCAATCTTTTACAGTTAGTATAAGAACAGGCGAAATAGGCAAATCTTCAAATGAAGAAGAATGTTCCAATGAAAATTGTCTAAGAAGAGGACTAACATACAGCAAACCATGCCCCGCCCGCCCCACCCAAAAAAAAAATTAAAAAAAATTACAGATATTCTCTAACCATTCCTTACTTTATAGAAATTCTAAAATGTTTTGAATTTATATATCATAACCTATATGGAATTTGAGTTCCTAATTAGGGATAAGTGAATCAGGTTCATTGAACCCATTGTAAAATCTGATAATTGCCAACTTTAATCCATTGAGGTCCATGGGGGAGTAACTCTTCAAAATCAATTAATAGGCAAGGGGGTGTCATGCATAGGGCATGGAAGGATGGGCACTGTGGTGGGGGACATGTACGAAAGTAAAAAAAAAAAATAGAAATACCATTCAGCAGAGACAAGGTCTGACAAGAGAATGACATGGGAAAACACAAAATCTTTAAATTACCTGCTTAACCCCTTCTTCTCCCGTCACGAAGGGGTTAAGAGATGCCTTTAAGCTGTATTTGATGTTACGGAACAGTATCAGGAGACGTCAGGGTGGTTGAAGAGCGTTCTTCCGCGGACAGTCCTTGGCGTGCGCATGCGCACAGGCCCATTATGGGAACCCCGGCTTGGCGCATGCGCAGAAGCAGCAGGTCTCTGACAGAGCCCCCCCCGAACGGGCAGCCTCCGGATGCCGACTCCGGCTGGACGACCAGGAGGCCCCTGAAAAAATCGACGGATCAAGTTGGGAGCATGGATGTGGGACTCGGGCTCCCAGGAATTCTCCTCGGGACCATACCCTTTCCATTTGATAAGGAATCGTCGGGTCCTACCCCTTCCACGACAGTCCAGAACAGCCTCGACTTCGTACTCCTCTGCCCCATCAATGATTGAAGGAGGTGGTGGGTCATCACCCCTGTCGCCGAAGGCATCAGTGGCCACTGCTTTGAGAAAAGAGGCGTGGAAGACAGGGTAGATCCGATAGGAAGCGGGCAACTGGAGCTCAAAAGCTACAGGATTGATCCTCCTCAAGACCATAAACGGGCCGACAGATCGGGGAGCTAATTTTTTAGATGGACAAACAAGACGTAGATGTAGCGTGGACAACCAGGCCTTTTCCCCTGGCTGTAGGTCGAGATTACCCCTCGTCTTCTGGTCAAAACGGGTCTTGTTGTCTGATTGTGCCTTCGATATGGCGGCCCGCAACACTTAATCCTGTCGTGGACAGCCGGTACAGCGGAACCCATCGGTAATACTGGAGAAAAAGAGGGGTGATATCCAGAATTGGTAAAGAACAGGGTCTGCCCTATAGCTGAGTGCACGGAGTTGTTGTATGCAAACTCCGCACAAGGCAGAAGCGAGGCCCAATCATCCTGGGTGAAAGAGGAGAAGCAACGCAGGTACTGCTCAGGGGTCTGATTAGTGCGTTCTGTCTGGCCGTTAGATTGAGGGTGGTAAGCGGAGGAGAAACAGCATTCTATCCCCAATGAGGTGCACATTTCTTTCCAGAATCGGGAGGTGAACTGGACCCCACGATCCGACACGATGCTGTCAGGGACGCCATGGAGGCGGACAATCTCCTTGATAAAAGTACGTGCCGTCTACGGGGCTGTAGGCGTACCGATCATGGGCACGAAGTGGGCCATCTTGGTCAATCGGTCAACGACAACAAAAATAGATGAATATCCATCTGAGGGGGGAAGTTCAGCAATAAAGTCCATGCTCAGTCTTTCCCAGGGCCGGGATGGAATGGGTAAGGGGTGTAACAAACCCCATGGCCTTTTCCTCTCTGGTTTGCTCCGAGCACACACCTTGCAAGATTGCACATATGACTGACAGTCGCTCTTCAGAGTAGGCCACCAGAACGACCTACGGAGGAGGTCTAGAGTTTTGGTGTTGCCAAAATGTCCAGCCAATAAATTATCATGGCACAATTTGAGGACCTGCATCCGTACTTGGGGAGGTACAAACACTGCCTGACCGTGTAGATATATTCCCTGTTTCTCTGTTAGCGCTATTCCAGAGGGTAAGACGTCAGTTGAGGAAGCTCGTTTTAAATTGGAGAGCAAGTCAGCTCCTATCAGGAGGAAGCTGCGGGCTGAAAGTACTGTGTCAGTTCAATAAAGTCCATGCTCAGTCTTTCCCAGGGCCGGGATGGAATGGGTAAGGGGTGTAACAAACCCCATGGCCTTTTCCTCTCTGGTTTGCTCCGAGCACACACCTTGCAAGATTGCACATATGACTGACAGTCGCTCTTCAGAGTAGGCCACCAGAACGACCTACGGAGGAGGTCTAGAGTTTTGGTGTTGCCAAAATGTCCAGCCAATAAATTATCATGGCACAATTTGAGGACCTGCATCCGTACTTGGGTAGGTACAAACACTGCCTGACCGTGTAGATATATTCCCTGTTTCTCTGTTAGCGCTATTCCAGAGGGTAAGACGTCAGTTGAGGAAGCTCGTTTTAAATTGGAGAGCAAGTCAGCTCCTATCAGTAGGAAGCTGCGGGCTGAAAGTACTGTGTCAGTGGACCTTGGGTCTTCGGATAAGTGGTACATCCTGGACAGAGCATCGGGTTTGACATTCTTAGATCCAGGTCGGTAGGTGATGTGGAGGTTGAAGCGAGTGGGCCTTAGTCGTTTTGCAGAGCGTAGGTATTCCAGGTTTTTGTGGTCGGTGTAGACCAGGATTGGTTGGGCCTCCCCTTCGAGGAGGTACCTCCATTCCTCTAGGGCTGACTTAATGGCAAGGAGCTCCCGATCCCCCACATCATAGTTTACTTCAGCTGGGGACAGTTTCCGGGAGAAATAGGCCACCGGGTTCAATTGTGCTGTACCCGAGTGGCGTTTGTGAGAGGACGGCCCCCACCGCAGCTTCAGAGGCATCCACCTCCAATACATAAGGCAAGGTCGGTTCAGGGTGCCGCAACACAGGGGCAGAGGTGAATAAACGTTTTAATTGATCAAAGGCAGCCTGAGCCTCTGGGGACCACTAAAACCGGGGGCCCATCCTAGTGAGTCTAGTGATGGGGGCAACGATAGAGGAGAAGCCCCGAATGAATCTCCGTCCCCGAATTAATCTCCGGTAGAAGTTGGCAAAGCCAATGAACCGTTGCACTCCTTTACGGTCCAACGGCACCGGCCAGTCGAGAACAGCTGTCACCTTCTGCAGGTCCATGGAAATGCCCCCCGTGGATATGATCAGTCCGAGGAACTGAATGGAGTCTTTATGGAACTCACACTTTTCCGCCTTGGCATACAACTTGTGGGTGCGCAGACGTGCAAGAACTTGGCACATATGGATCCTGTGAGCCTCGAGTGTGGGAGAAAACACCAAGATGTCATCCAAATAAACAATCATGAACAAGTCCAGATAGTCTCGAAAAATATAATTCACAAAATGTTGGAAGGTGGCAGGGGCGTTACAGAGCCCAAAGGGCATGACAAGATATTCGAAGTGCCCGAATCTAGTGCGGAAGGCGGTCTTCCACTCATCTCCCTCTCTGATCCGCACCAGATTGTAGGCCCCCCTGAGATCATGCTTGGAAAAGACTTTAGAGGTGCGAAACCGTTGGAAGAGCTCAGGAACGAGGGGTAATGGGTACCGGTTCTTGACGGTAATGGCATTCAGTTCCTGATAATCAATACAGAGGCGAAGGGAATGGTCCTTGTTCTCCACAAAGAAGATGCCTGCTCCAGCGGGGGAAGTTGACTGCCGGATAAACCCCTTGGCAAGATTGGTGTCAATGTATAGCCGAAGGGTTTCCAATTCTGGTTCAAACAAGGGGTAGATTCGCCCTAATGGAATTGGGGCTCCAGGCAACAGCTCGATGGGACAGTCGTATGGACGGTGCGGAGGGAGAGATTCCGCCGCCTTTTTATCGAATACATCCCGAAACTCTCGATAGTCCTGTGGAATGGAGGGGAGAGATAGGCAGGGGTCCGAGTGTATCGCTAGGCTGGTCCTTTGTGGATAACAGTGTTGACGACAATAGGGGGAAGAGAATGTCATAGTACCGGTGCTCCAGTCAATCTGTGGTTCATGCTGTTGTAACCAGGGTAACCCCAGGATAATAGGAAACATTGGAGATGAGATGACAGCGAGTCTTAGTAACTCCAGGTGTTCTGTTTCGGTACGGGCTAGCAGTTGGCAGGTCTCATGGGTGATCGGCCCAGAGCTGGGTGTAGATCCATCTGCCAACTGGATGATCAAAGGCTGTGTTTTGGGCTGAAGGGGTATATGGTGGAGTTGGGTGAAATGGTGGTCGATGAAACAGCTACAAGCTCCAGAATCAACGATAGCTGAGACGTGGATGGTCGTTCCCGGGAACTGCAGAAAAAGACGTAGAGTCAGATGAGACAAGTTGCTTTTATAGGCAGATGCAAACATAGGTCAGTGTAACTTACGGGGTCTGACGGGACATCCGTTTAGGAAGTGCCCCCAGTCTCCACAAAATAAACATAAGTTGTCACGTCTACGGCGTTGTCGTTCTTCCGGGGAGAGCGGATGAGATTTTCCAAAGAGTCAGGAGGGGCTTGGCGAGCCAGTTCATCCTTTAAGGTTTCAGACAGCCCCAGGCGGAACTGATGTCGGAGAGCAGCGTCGTTCCAGGCCGTGTCGGCCCCCCATTTGCGGAATTCCGACACATAGTCCTCCACTGGGCATCTGCCTTGTAGCAGTCTCGGAAGAGAAGGTCCGGGGTTGCAGGGCAAAATATAGGCGGCAGGCATTCCCGAAGGCCCGGAATTTGTGGCGATCTCCTGAGAAGCGTTTGGGCATAGGAACCCGGGGTTCAGGCACTGGTAGTGCAGGAGAAGGTGTTGTTGGAACTTCCGCTGATTGCACGGGGTCCAGGATAGAGGCATTGGCCAAAGCATTGACTCGCCCCTCTGAAAATACCCGTCCTTTATTTCATCCAGGGCCCGAGTCACAGAGGCCATTTGTTGGCACAGGGACTCTAGGGGGGAAGCACTCTCATCAGTCTCCATATTGGCTGGATTGTACTATCACGTACCTGTGCGGAGACTGGATGTAGGAGGAGGCTTCCCTTGCAGCTCGTGTCCTAGGGACTCTGGTATTGGGGACAGAGTCCTTATAGACAGTGAGTGGCAGGAGGGCCAGAGGCGGTTCCACCGTGCAGGCCACTCCTTGGTTTTGCGGCAGGGTCTTGTAAATCTTGATATCCGAGAACAACAGGCCGAGGTCACACCAAGCATGCAGAGCAAGTACAAAAGGAGAATGCATAGGCAGTCCAGTGAAGCAATCCGAGGTCAAGGGTATAGGCAAACAAGAATGGTCAAACGTTCCGATGTCAAAGGCAGGCTGCAGGCAAACAAGGTCAAAGTCAATCCGGGTCGATAATCAATGGTACTGGAAACAAGGATCAGGAGACGTCAGGGCGGTTGAAGAGCGTTCTTCCGCGGACAGTCCTTGGCGCGCGCATGCGCACAGGCCCATTACGGGAACTCCGGCTTGGCGCATGCGCAGAAGCAGCAGGTCTCTGACATATTCCCAATAAAAGGTCAAAAGTATAGCCAATGCATTTTGGGGACTAACAAATCCCCCTTCATCAGGACTTGTATGCTGACAACATGTACACTGACAACAATGTACTTTAAAACTGGACAAGTAATTATCAGAAATGAAGATTAAGTAATCAGAGCAAGTTTTGGCTGTCAGATTCTGTGGCACGCTCATCATTTTATATAGGCTCTTTATAAGGCAGCACAAGGCAGAGGACGAGCATGAGGAGGAGGGTTGGGGTGGTGGCAGCAAAGAGGAGGAGGGTTGCAGTACTAATGGCAAGAATGAGGAGTGTTGTTCAGTCTCCATATTGGCTGGATTGTACTATCACGTACCTGTGCGGAGACTGGATGTAGGAGGAGGCTTCCCTTGCAGCTCGTGTCCTAGGGACTCTGGTATTGGGGACAGAGTCCTTATAGACAGTGAGTGGCAGGAGGGCCAGAGGCGGTTCCACCGTGCAGGCCACTCCTTGGTTTTGCGGCAGGGTCTTGTAAATCTTGATATCCGAGAACAACAGGCCGAGGTCACACCAAGCATGCAGAGCAAGTACAAAAGGAGAATGCATAGGCAGTCCAGTGAAGCAATCCGAGGTCAAGGGTATAGGCAAACAAGAATGGTCAAACGTTCCGATGTCAAAGGCAGGCTGCAGGCAAACAAGGTCAAAGTCAATCCGGGTCGATAATCAATGGTACTGGAAACAAGGATCAGGAGACGTCAGGGCGGTTGAAGAGCGTTCTTCCGCGGACAGTCCTTGGCGCGCGCATGCGCACAGGCCCATTACGGGAACTCCGGCTTGGCGCATGCGCAGAAGCAGCAGGTCTCTGACATATTCCCAATAAAAGGTCAAAAGTATAGCCAATGCATTTTGGGGACTAACAAATCCCCCTTCATCAGGACTTGTATGCTGACAACATGTACACTGACAACAATGTACTTTAAAACTGGACAAGTAATTATCAGAAATGAAGATTAAGTAATCAGAGCAAGTTTTGGCTGTCAGATTCTGTGGCACGCTCATCATTTTATATAGGCTCTTTATAAGGCAGCACAAGGCAGAGGACGAGCATGAGGAGGAGGGTTGGGGTGGTGGCAGCAAAGAGGAGGAGGGTTGCAGTACTAATGGCAAGAATGAGGAGTGTTGGTGTGCTGGCAGTGAGGATGAGGAAGTTTGCTGGCAGTGAGAAGGAGGAGGAAGAAATTTAAGGTGGCTATACGAGTGACATTTCACTTCTCCCCAGTGCAAGGGAAAAATCTCAGAGGATCTATGGCTACCATCTAAGAAAGTGCCCAACATGCTCCACTCTGAGGAGGTGGTACTTTGGGGATGTTTCACCCTTCCCTGAGGAGAAAAATCTGGGGTATCTACTGCCACCATCCAAGAAGGAGCATAAAGAGCCCCAATCCTATGGTGTATCAATCCACTGAAGGCATACCTGCAGGGGAAAAAGCTAAGGGCATAGGCTGACTGCCCTTACACAAGGTGACACTTGTTGCTGACCCAGGCAAAGATGCCCTTTTTTGTGCAGCAGGTCACCGCATACCTGTGTGCAATAGTGTTATATGCCAAAGCACCTCCTATTTTTTCCACTTTTGCCAAAGCTGTCATTACATTTAGCGAACTCCCTTTATTAATAACCAAGGTCTGTAAGGTCCAAAGTGAAAGTGATAGGTTCTACACACTGAGGTAGTACTTTATTTTTTATGAGTTTTTTAAACTGTATTTTGTATTTAGATGGCTATTTTTTAATTGATCTTTTTATACCATTTCTTTTTCAATTATAAGGCCATCCCTGTGGTGTTGAAGAAAACACAGGTAGAGACAGCAATACAACCTTCAAGAAAAGCAAGTCCTAGGTCCGAGCACCACCTTGTCCCTATGAAATAATTTACACGATGGATTCCTGACAAGAAAAGATCGCCAGCTCAAAAAATGGCGACAAGCAGTTCTCTTGTCATTATCAGCACAGGGCTCTCTGATGTAAAACAGCTTTTTGAATTACTCTTACTGCATCTCTAAAGTCTTGTGAAAATGTGGAGGCAGGGTATCGATAGCATAATGGAAAAGGTTGGACAATGATGTATCTAATAATACAAACATACAAGTTGTAAACCAGTTCAATGAAGAGATGTGTCAGGTAATTGAACCCAAATTGTTCAGTGTATCAATAAAAATCAAAATGATTTTCTGTCAGTCAATCAAAAAGACAAAGGAAATGTCAAAACAAAAAAAAAACAATTTGACAACTACATGGAATACCATGAGAGTGAGAGTAAAAAGAGGAATGTCTCTATTGGAATGAAAAGGCTGCACATAGAAAAACAGGTTTTCATAGGAAAAAATGGATGGTGGACCCTCTGTGTTATTTGCACATTGAAGAGGGTGTGACCCTTAAAAGGAAAAAGACTTAGGGGTCTATTCACAAAGCTGCCGAAGAATCTAGCCATAGCTTCGGCTGATCCTTCGGCTAGCTTCGGCCCCAGGACCCCTACGGTTCAGTAGTTCTGTTCACTGTAGCCTGTACAGCTCCCGAAGTTGGCCGAGCGGCTCAGTCGAGCTGAAGCCATATGCTTCGTCTCGACTGAGTCGAGGTGAAAGGCGAAGCTGGCTGAACGACAGCCTGCTACTGACAGCTGGGGGCGGAGCCAGCCGTCATCTGACGGCTGGCTCTGGCCACTTGCGGAGACAGTTCAGCGTCCCCTGGTTACTAGGCAACCAGGGGACACTGATCTGTCATTACACTGAGAACCTGGCGGAGCCCCCGTGATATCACGTCAGCTACGCGGGTTCTCAGTGTAATGACAGATAGCGTCCCTGGTTACCAGAAAACCAGGGATGCTGATCTGTCATTACTCTCCTGGACGCTCCGGGAGTCTCCCGCTATTAGATAGCGGCTCTCGGCCGCCCGGGAGAGAAACACTTTCTCCCGGAAAGGTTTACTCTGCTCGATCAAGCAGAGTAAACCTTTCCCTGCTCTGTTGTTTTTTTTTCTTCTTCTGACAACAGAGCCGCCGTCTGCCGTCAGTCAAAAAAACCAGCATAGGAATGCACAGCTACATTCCTATTGGCTATTTCACTTTGCAATAGCCAATAGCAAACTAGCTATTGCACTTGCCCACTGCTGCTGTCAATCAGCAGAGGGGACCTTAAGTTCCCCATCAGGTCCTCTTCTAGTGATTGACAGCAGCCGAGAGTGGGTGCAATAGCCAGCTTGCTATTGGATATTGCAAATTGAAATAGCCAATAGGAATCTAGCTATGCATTCATATGCTAATTTTTTATTCTGACGGCAGCAGATGTCAGAATACTAAAAAAAAACTTACACATAGCAAAGAAGCTATTGCTTCCTCTGCTATCTGCCATCATTTCAGGGGGGTGCTCTCTCCCCCCTGCATTACAATGAGAGCTTAGCAGAGCCGGAGGTGATATGAAAGCCGACTCTGCTGAGCTCTCATGGTACTGACAGTTCAGGTACAAGGTAACCAGGGGACGCTGATCTGTCAGTACCATGAGAACTCAGCAGAGTCAGCTTTCATATCACCTCAGGCTCTGCTAATTGTTTTCTAATTTTTTTTCTACTTTTCTAAACTGTTTTTCTATTCTGCTTGGGACCACGGAGGTACCAAGCAGAATAGCTGAGCCGAATGCCACTCGGTGGCATTCGGCTAATCACTCACTGCTGTTCGGCCCTATGAGAATAGGCCGAACAGCAGCGAGTAGCCTGCCGGTGGTTCGGCTCAGCCAATCCAGATGTTGGATCAGCTGATCGAACTCCTTCTGCACTTTGGCCGATCCGAACCCAACCGCAGCAGCCGATGCACGGTTGATTTCAGTCGGTGTACGGCTGAAATCAGCCGTACAAGCTTGAAGTGAATAGCCGAACAGTGTTTGGCTCACTTCACTTCGGGTCCGTTATTTCACGGCTGCCTTTGGCAGCTTTGTGAATAACCTCCTTAGTTTGTAAGCAAAACAAATGGCAAACGCACTCATCAACTCGTAACCAGCTTTAAAGCAAGGTGCACATGGAAGGGCTTTAAACAGTAAAACACCAAAAGTTTCCCAGCACACTTACCCGCCAGAAATTTGTCTAACCGCTAAGGTTAAAACCTGCACCCAATTTTATCTTTTGCTACATGTGCTCCAAGATGGAGATTCTCATAGGTTAGAGTTAGGACCGCACTACACAGAGTGGCCTTGACAAGGTCTAGCGGTTAGACAGGTTTTTTTTGCATGCTGGCTGGTGAGTGTGCTGGGAAATGTTTTGCTGTTTTAGTTTCTAAGCAAACACACCAGATTTTCACCAGAACAACCCACAAGGAATGATGTGTACCAGGTTGTGTCCCTCAGACTCAACTGTGCAGATGGCAGCTGCAAGGGAACAGAACCACAGCATAATATAGTCAACAAGTAATAAAAAAAACTGGGTCAGCCAATAGGTCAGGGCAGCCAGTGAGCAGGTGTAGTCAGCAGTGGCATATCTAGGGTATCACTTGAGGTGGGGAGGTGCCACTCAGGGGATATGGTGTTGCTCTCTGCATCACACCCATACATGCACAACTGGATCAAAGAGTGTGGGGTGACCTGCTTCCCTAGCATATCTTTAATTTGTGAAACTCTGTTTAAGCAGCCTGATCTACACGTCCTCCTCAACACATCATGTGAGCTCTGCTGGTTAGCTCCTGTGCCCGGATCTCTCACCCTCCAGACTGGGCTAATGAGTGAACCAATGACCGAAGCTGGGACCGGGCTCAGTGCTAAACCTCAGAGCAGCCAGTTATTCAGGGCCCGTTTACAACTATGTGTTGCATTAATCACATAGTTCCATATGATTAATGCATGGGATTCCAAAATGCACTTTTCATGCATTACAGTGCGGAAGGTGTGATGCATTGCCATTAATTTTAATGGCACTCCAACACGCATAGCGCAATGCGTGGTACTGCAATACTGTGCGTTGCTACGGCACAATTGAATAACAAATGGTACTGTGCAACTAACACAAAAAATAGGTGTGAACAGGCCCTCATACAAATACATGAATTTAGAAGAACATACATAGATGAAAATTGAATTATTCACAAGCTTCTGTCCTCTCTGTGCAAGGCTACCAGTAGATATAAGCCCAATCACTAATATGTATAAGATTTATGGCTGAACGCTGGGAATTAGAAAAAAGAACTACTCCCCCCCCCCACACACACACACACACACACAGTGAGGGTTAACTTATAAGGTGTAATACCTTATTCCTCAGACTTCTTCCATGTTTTGTGAATGGTCCACCAAAGCCTCGATTTTTGCTGGCGGTTGCACCTTGTCTTCATCATGTACAATGCAGGAGCATTAAAGTGACATTAAAGTCACAATACTTCCCCCCCCCTAAATATTAGGGTTTATATATAAGGATAGGCTGTCATTGGTGACCTTGCCTTCTAAAAATGGTAGTTGCCTGGTTGTCAAGCTTCTCCAATGGCTATGATAGTTTCTGCCTCATTAACCTAAACACATACAGATTAAAATCTCTGTCATAGCTCTAACTTTCTAATCTACATGCTTACTCCAAGTCACTGTCCTAAAGTATTGAGAAAAGCAAAAGCTAATCAACCAGAATCTTTGAAAGGTGCTCAGCAATAGCACTTTCCATATTTCTCACAATACTGGTTTTCTTTCTAGCTAAGAAGAATAGTGATAAATTAATGTGTTGTGTCAGACAGTAACTCATTTATTTTGTAAATGTATTATTTTAATATCAGTTCAAAAGAAAAAGATCATAGTATTTTCTCATGCAAATAATACATTTTTGTTTTGGGTTTAGATATATTTTAAAGTAGGGACAATTAAACATTTCAACACCAGGTGGCAGCAATAGATAAATATTCAAGCATTTGCTTGTGCTGTAGTTGTATGAAAAACAAAACACAAAAAAGTGCTGAAATTACATGTAACTGTAGTTATATTTTTTGCACTGTTTGCATTCAGATCCATTTTTCTATTTAGGGAGATCATTGCTTGGGCTAATTTTTTTGTTTTGACACAAATGTTAGTGCATAATTTGACATCATGTAACAAATAAAAAATATGAATTAATGAAGCATGCTTAGCTTGGAATTCAAATGCTTGCAAGGTTTCCCATTAGGAAACCTATACACACTGCAAAATATATATAACAAAAGGAATAATACCAAAGCTGATACCTCTTTATTGTAAACAAACGTCTCTTTAATATGCATCCAAATGTAGGGAATCATTGCAATTTTGTTTACTTATTTTATTGTCATAATTAGATAGGACAACAAATAATTATAGCACTGTGGAAATGAAGATTAACTTCTAAAGACCAATCAATGAAGCAACATAGAGGGAGATTTCTGTACGACATCTTCAAATCTTAAATCTAATTCCTTGAATGTAAATCCTTTGGAAATCTCATCTCCATGGTTCTGTTCACATTCCTGGGCTTATTACAGTATGATTAGTGTTGTACTTGGTGATGTTCAAGTCTGCAATTCATCCATTTTTCTCCCTTTGTGCACAGGTGTGCTTAATAGTCATGAGTGAATTGTGCAAAATCAATTCCATTGTGGATTTGTGCATCAGGGTGTAAATTAGTTTGTTGAAAAATTGTAACTTCCTGCAAAATTGAGACAGTCCCAGATTAATTTGTTCTTGCTATGTGCATGCATGATAAGTAATATGTAAAAGTAACACTTATAAGTGTCTATTACCTCTTCCAGAAATTTCAGTACTCACCATCTACTTCCTAGATTCAGATGTTGGCTTAGAAATTACATTTCCTGGTGCCTGTGCACAGGGGCAATCCTAGCCTTTTTGTCACCAAAGGCAAAGTGTGAAATGGCACTGCCAACATTGTGCTTTGGCTGACCCATGTGACTGAATGCCAGTCACATAGGTCAGCTGCCCACTAACAGTAAATGCTTTGGACAGACCATGGGCTGACCAAACAGACAAACTACCTGCTAGAGGCTGCTGTGATGGCAGATTAGTGTTAGCACCAGTGGTGTACCTAGCATATCTGGCACATGGGGTGGATAATTTATTAACAACCCCCATAAATCAAAAAATATTGTTAGTCATAATAACTTTATTTACTTACTAATTACTTGACAGGGAATAGGTTCATTAACTCACCTCCCCTGATCCTTGGAGAAGAGTAGTATTGTGGTGCACAAAGTGTGCTGCATCGTATGGTGGGTGTGGCCATATTGCGCTGGGAGTGGGAGGGTCCTGAAGGGGCATATACAACACTCACCACAATGGTTTTTAAAAAACTGATTACATATGCTTTTCAGCCTAGGAAGTAGTGCCGTCCGTCCGTTTTTTTACTACGGGCGGACGGCAAGAGGTTAATATACTTTAAAACAGTCAATGACTACTTAGCAACCAGTAACCTTTGAGACAATAAACACTTTACTCAAAAGTATTAGTGGTCAGTGGCTGGCTGTAAAAACACTTTTGGAGCAAATTGTGCAAAGATCCTTTTTAACTCTGGAAAATTTAATAACTTAACTAAGGAGAATCCATTAGTGGGCAGCCCCACTGCACAGGTCAACCTCAAAATTGTGAGAGTATTAAACAAATCTTTGAGAATCCTTTAACAACCAAATTGGGATACAGGCATGGCAGGACACTAATCTTCGTATTTAGAAAGTGGATCACAATCTCCAAAGAAAAAAAACAGTTTTAACTCTTTTACATACTGTATGTTCATCTACATAGTTGCCAAAACTCTTGTCATTGTCAACAACTAAAAGTTTTTTTACTTTGTTAACACTCTTGGCCAGTACCCCTACATGATGAATGGAATTCCACATTTCACTGCTATAACAGTAAAGAACCCCACTCCAGAATCTAAGGTTAAATCTCCAGTGTATTACAGTTACCGTAGAAACCCTTGGTATTTGTTCATTGTGATCATATCCCCTCTTAAGCTTCTCTTCTCCACAGTGAATATGTGTCATATATGTAATTGTTCCTCATAGCTAAGGTCTTCCAGTATTCCTATTTTGTTGCCCTTCACTGAAACTCTTTCTAGATCAAGAACATATTTCCTGAGGATTGGTGACCCAAACTGAACCATATTCAAGATGAGGCCATACCGGTGTTTTGTAAATGGGTATAATTATTGATTTCTGTATTGAATATATGCCCTTTTTAAAGTACAAGAGCATCCAGCTAGTTCTGTTAGCTGAAGCTTGACATTGCATGTTTTTGCTGAGTCTGTGATTTAAAATCACCTCGGATAATTTTCTATCATGGCTTCTCCTAGTGGAGCCTCTCCTAATGTCTCCTCTCCTAATGTGTATTTGAGCTACACCAGTTAGTTGGTACCATTCCGGTCAGTAAGGTGTCTTTGAAAATTAGAAATATTGGTTTTACTCTAACCGAGCTATGACTCATGAGTGTAAGTCATTTATACCTGGTAATTTATTTACATTGAAATTTTCTACCCAACATTCCGTTCCATTATTTTTCTTCTGTAACAACTGAGGGGAAAAATTATATTTAATGCTTCTTCGTCTGTTGTTTGTGACCAACTTCCCATGTTCATCTTTAATGGGACCTACATGTTCTGTCCTTTTTGTGACCTTTTAACTATTGATATATCTGAAAACTTTACATATTTTAAAATAAAATTGTTCTGTGTGTCTAGCAAATCCTTCTTTAACCACCTCAGGGCCGGCCGTTGTAAAAAAACGGCCGGCCGAGAGGTCTCTAGATCTGAGCGGGTGTCTTTAGACACCCGCTCAGATCTAGAGATTTTGACACGCCCGGCGCGCGAGCGGCTCATAAAGAGGACCTGTCACATATTTTGCTATCACATAGGAGAGTTTAATTAGCACCCGTATGTGATAGCAAATAAGTTTAGTGAAAAAAAGGAAAAAAATGTAAGTTTCCCCCCCCAAAAAATTTAAAGTTACACATAAAAGTGAATAAAAAAACAAAAACATTTTAAAAGTCCCCATCCCTTCATACACGCATGCAAACATGCGTCGGGGGCGCATACGTGCAAAAAAGACGATTGCACATTACGCCACACATGTTACATATCGCCGCAAACGTCGGAGTGAGAGCAATCATTCTTGCGCCATCAATCACTGATAACACTAAACTGATGAGCGGTAAAAGCTTTTAAAGTGTCGCCTATGGCCAATTTTGGGTATGGTAGTTGTCTGCGATTTCGCGGGTGCGTGCAATTTTAAAGCTTGACATGTTTGGTGTCTATTTACCCAACGTGACCCCAACTTTTATATTTGACCAAAAAACTAGGTAATAATAAATGTTTCCTAACATAATAATAATAATTTTCAAAATGTTCTGTAATTTTTCCTAATTATAGTAAAAAATAAAAACCCCAGTGGTGTTTAAATACCACCAAAAGAAAGCTCTATCTGTCCCCAAAAAATGGTATAAAATTAATTTCAGTACAGTGTTGCATGACGAAATAAACGTCAGTCAAAGTACCGCAGCGCTGACTACTGAAAAATGGCCTGGCCAGGAAAGGGGTCTAAACACCTGGTCTTGAAGTGGTTAAAGGAGAACTATGGGGTTAGGGCTTTCCCCATAGTTCTCCTTAGGGTAACGGGAGGACACAAAATAGCGTCCTCTCGTCACCCTAAGCTCAGTATACCGCTAGCTACAGCTGCAGCTCGCGGTATACAGCTACAGCTCGCGGTATACTGATATGCCGCAGCTGAAGCGGATCCCGACAATTATGTCTGGATCCGCCCAGCTGCGTGAGTGACAGCTGGCTCTGCCTATCTAGAGCTTTCTGCCAGTCAGCGCTGGAGGATCGGAGCGGGGAGGGGGAATCCAGTCCCTCCCCTGTCATGGCAGAGAGCCATGACAGGATCGAGAAGTGAGCGAACGCCGGTATGTGTTCGCTCACTTCCCCATCTACTGAGCCGACCGGTGACAGCTTCATTGTCACAGGTCGGCTAGAACTATGAGGACGAGTAAAAAGCACTCACCTCATAGTTCTCCTTTAAATAAACAAAATATTTAATTGCAGCAATACATTTTTATGGGCAATAACTGTATACAGAAAATAAATGTCTGACTTAACTAAATGTATTTATCTGCTACCTCAGAATGTTTTAAAATGTCAATAAACACTAAAAATACTTAAATATGTAGGGATATACTATAAATTGTAAAGTAAATATCTTTATACACTACTAATAGAAAGTTAAATAATTGCGTTCATTGTTTATTCAGTTTGTCTATTGATATAGTTAACAAATTTGGGGCTAATTTATAGTTGATATCCTTGGAGCATGAGGTGTAAAATATTAAACCATTTTTAATAGCTCCAACAACCCTCCTTTATCTTGAAATGCTTCATCTATTAATCCCATTTTTACTGACTTGTAAGATCTGTTTGCAAAAGCTTATATACTAGCCAATCAGAAAGAAAACGTCTGTGTTCATATAGCAATGTCCCTTATACTATACTCACTCATTAATCAGCAGTTTATTAACCAGCTTCTTCATATCCAGTATTGATTTATTATCGTTTAACTCACAGAGGGGCACTTGTCTTCTCTATTTTTAAATCCTCAAGATCTCAAAAAACTATTTCCTTAAAGTGGACCTTTACCCCCTTTCACGAAAAATCATGTCAGCATTCAGCTCTGCATGCTAATATAAAAATTATATTACATTCATTAGTTAAACAAACATGTTTTTCATTCTCTTACAAATAGAGTTTATTCACTTCCTGGTCCACTTTGATGTAATTGTGCCCAAGCATTGCATCCTGGGAAGGTTACATCAGCAGAGCTTTGCTGGGAAATCTCATCTGTAATCTCACGAGATCTCAAGGAAGGGCATTTTCCTCCCCTGAGATGATGTGCATGGTCACATGTCCTAGCCATGTGTGCCAGAGTTCCAGGAAGTAAAGGCAGATCTAGTAATCTGCCCTTAGTTAAAATGGCCACTGCCAGAATACTAGGAAAGAAAAGAGAAATAAGGTATGCAAAAAATAAAATGCCCTGATTGTCATTACTAAACATTTCTAAAGGTGCCTTTGTTGTTATTTTAAAGATATGAGTAAAGTTCCTCCATAAAGGTTTAAATAACTCAATTGCTCAAATTGCCTGGCTTAAACAAAGAAGCACCGGAAAGATGCACTACGCTAAGAAATAATATTGTTACGATATGAATCAAGATGCGTAAGAAAACAGTTTTTTCTTATTTAGCTTTAAATCATTTATTTATTTGTAATTTTAGATTCCACAGGGACTTAACTATCAGTGGATCACTAGTTTTATACAATTTGTGACTGTCATAATATTTTGATGTTTGTGTTCCCACTGTTATTATGGGTTTTACTATTTAATGTTTGATTTTGATGATGTGCACCCATATTTCTGAAGTGTGTATTCTCCTCTTTTCCTCTGCTTGTTTTTAATGTAATCACATGGACATGGTCAGGTGTTCCTAAGTGTTTCTCCCTGCCCTGTGTGGCATGCTATTTTAGTGGGGTTGGTGTTAGATCACAGCCAGCTGTAATATGGGTGAGTAAGGCAAAAACACGTCAGCGGTTAATCTTTGTATAGGTGCAAATGGAATAAAGTTTGAATTTATTTGGAAGATCATCGTGTGCTGTTTCAACAGTTTTTTAGCCTATCACGCCAGAAGAGTCATCTGTGCACTGAATGTAAATTACAAGAATGCATGATAGGGGTGAGTTGTGCGCTTTGCATGATAAGGGTGAGTTGTGCGCTTTGTGTTGCTAGTCAGAATGCCTGACCTTGACCATACCATCTTGAAGTCCAGATAGAGAGACACAGTGCAGAGAGCTCGACAACTCTGCTGTAATTTCAACAGTGCAATTACAATATTGTCAGCCCTCTGCAAGATATCAGATGGCTTTTAAATAACTGGCAGGATAAACAGGTAAATACTAGGGAAAGTAAAAGGAGGAAACATTGAGCAGAATATTAATGTGCACAAGCAAAAATTACTATCTGTCCTGAGATGTCACTTTGAGCTAAGATGTTAGTGTAGCAGATCCATATTGATGATCTTGCTTTTTTCATTTATACCATTACCTAGTATATAGCTTTTCTCCATCATTCTTATTAGGTGAAATGCAGCATTGCAGTGCTTCACAATATATCTGTGCCACTTAGTTGGACACACTTTTGTTTGGGACATGGAATACTTTTGAGGGGAGATGTAAAGGACTAGCATACATTTTGGGCTTGGGGCTTGATAGGGCTATTTATGACAGCATTGCTATTTCTATATCCCATTGTTATGAATGTGGTGCATCATCAAAACTGCCAGTTACCAAGTGAGAGGGATTCTCACTGCTGGGGCTCCAGGAACAGTGGGTATCCAGGGATTCAGGGACTGTTACTGCTGGGGCACCAGGAATGGTGGGTATCCAGGGCTCCAGGCACTGTTACTGCTGGAGCTAAACTGATTGTCACTGCTGGGGCTCCAGGGATTGTTACTGCTGGGGCTCCAGGGATTTTTACTGGCTGGGGCTCTAGGGACTCACTCTTTTCTTCCAGGGACCCGATTCTCTCTGCAGCACTCTGCAGCCTCTTGGGTGTCGCTGCCTTTGTAAGCTCCTAGTGCTGGCCACACACAATAAATAAGAAAGGCGGTTTGGGGACAGATTCCCTGGCAGTCCAGTGGTTGATTAATACGGTCTGTACCTTTGGCTGGTGCAGAGCTTACTAATCCTTCGTTTCAGCTGGCATTCAGTGAAGACGGTCAGAGCACATGCCGCTCTGACTTACACTGAGTGCGCTTATATGGTCTGCATCCGACAGAGATGCAGACT
Source organism: Nanorana parkeri (assembly GCF_000935625.1). Taxonomy (NCBI): domain Eukaryota; kingdom Metazoa; phylum Chordata; class Amphibia; order Anura; family Dicroglossidae; genus Nanorana; species Nanorana parkeri. Next base: position 180,637 of record NW_017308296.1, on the reverse strand, counting down.
GTGTAGCTGCTCCCCCAAGTCAGGTACGTGGTCTGTAATTGTGTGCCTAACTTGTTAGCTGTCTGCGGGCTGCATGGTACCAGTTTGCGGGTTCATACTTTGAGACCCCTGCCCTCGACCAAATGGAGCACTTAAACCTTACAGTGCAGGTAGCCCCACTACAAGGATTAGGTTTTATTCTGCCAAGAGCTATTTTTTAAGTTCATCTTGCTCCACATGTACTGGATGTATAATTATAATGCAGTAATCGGCACTTGTCAATCAGATTGTAAAATGTTAGGCAGATCTTTTTAATTCAAATTTGTTTGGCTTATAAATATTTTTTTTTTAGTTACAGAAAATGTATTGTATAAAATATAAATATTTTTTAAAGGGTGTCAGATCACATATTCATCCTGTGTACCCATGGGAGCATATTTACGGAATGACAGCACTTGTAAAATTAAATTATATTTACAGTTAATTTCTGATTGTTACCACAGGGAACATTCTGCATTATGTCATGCTGCACAACATGAAATCATAGATTGTTTTTTTTTCAAATACATACAGTAAATGAAATCAGGTATTTTATTACATAACCATATTTGATTATTGTGATTTTCGCATTTTTGATAATTATGAATGGCAGCTATTTTCATGTGTTGAACTGCTTTTAGCTTCTGAACTAAAAGGTTACATTAAGGCATAGTTGATTATGTTTCCATAAAAATACTGTTAATGCTTGATACTGTAGAAATTACTATTAAAGAGCAGGTGGTTCAAGGTGTATGCTGTTTCATGCTTTCATTTACATATGGAATGTTTATTCTTTGTTCAATATTTCTATTGTGTAGTTCACCACAAATGACTATGCTTCCATTTAGCCTTTATTTATGTTAAAAGCTTATTACCAATGCTACATTTTAATAATATGCTCCCCTGGGCCTCTTAAAGTGCTACCCCCTATAAACACAAACTTCTATTGCTGTGTGGTTCTATAGATGTATTACAATATAACATAAATTAGAGCATTCTACATGTGAGTAAATTATAAGTTTTAACATGATTTTTTTTCCCTGAAGACAAGAGGCAGGCTTGTAAGCTACTGTTTTGTGGAGCCATTATTATATGGGAGAGGGACTTGAACTGTGTCGAAAGTGCCAGCCCATTTGTGGAACAGCTACCTAAGTTTGTTTGCTGTAGGAAAAACAATAGAGCTGGTTTGGGACATCTTAAAACCTGAACAGCTGTGAGGGTTCTCACTACCACTGTTCACCTGTATTACCACTCTTCTCCCTGTACAAAAAAACTCTACTGAGGCTGTCGACTCAAAGAGATATAAAAAAACAAGGCTTCTTTAACTGTCATATGTCTTTATTAGACATGTGTGCTAGTAAAAAATTCAGTTCGATTCGTTTAATATTTTTCATTATTTAATTTTTTAGGGATTCGAGTCCGAAAGACAGTTTGTTTCGGAATTTGGACAAATCTGACATTTCCGGTAATTTCGGATGAGTTAAATATTTACAAATGGATTTTTGAGGCAGCAAAGTGACATTGAAAAGAAAAAGTGACAATTTTGATTTTAACTTTTGACAGTCCACAGAAATAATATACAAGACACTTTAGGTCTGGTAGGAATTTTAGGAGGGACCCCAACACTAAAAAACAAAAAAGTGTGGGGTCCATAAAATCCTTTACCAGACCCTTGACCCAAGCAAAAGCCTGGCAGAGCAGGAAAGGGTGGGACAGGTCTGTGGCCCCCCTGCACTATTCCAGACCACATGCCCTCAACATAGGGAGGGTGCTTTGCCGGGGGGACCACCTGGCAAAGCACCTTGTCCCCATGCTGATGAGAACAAGGGTCTCTTCCCCACAACCCTGGTCTGGGGGTCACGACTTGCTCCACCTCTTGTTGACATTCAAGAGCAGCTAATGACATTTTTGAATTTGATGTATACTTCATGGTGCCATCCGTAGTCATTTTAAGTTGAACTTTACAGATTAAACTACAAACCGGTAACGAGAGCAGCAAGACACATTTATACTTCCTTTTTCCATTGAAGCTCACTCCAGAAGAAAAGATTTTACAGTGAGTAGAAACATCCTATTTTTTCACTGTGTTGTTTATTATATAACTTTTCTCACCTGCACACGTAGTGAAATAGTTAGGAGTCTGAAGAACCCCTAAAATAAGTTCACCAGGAAGGGGGTGACCACCTACTTGCCCCTCATGATCTATACCCCCCCTGGCAACAGGTTTGCTAAAGATCATGATACCCATCAGCATTGGGCAACAGTGCTTTGGGGGCAGACCTCTATATTTTAGGGAATGTTTCTCAAACACCCCCCTATTTCTGGAGAGCATTTAGGTTGGTATCGGCATAGCAGGAACTGCTACATGTTCACTATTCCTTTGCTTTGTGGACAACAGCTTGCTCTATCATGCTGGAATGGTTAGTTGTGGTAGTAGGGGAATTAAAGTTTTTATTTATTTGTTTATATTTAAAAAAAACAAAATAAAACCTGGAAAGTGATAAATTTGTATGTAAAACACAGATTTAACACTCTCCATAGACACGTATGATTTGAAGGTTCAACCAGAGAGGAAATTTAGGGAGAATGTTAGAGTATAGTCATTTTAATATTGAAGAACACATGTTGACAAATGTCAAGGAATATCATTTTCATTGGGTGAATTGTGGCTGAAAACTTGGATGAATTTCCACTAATGTGGCTCAGTTCATAGGGTAATTTTGGATGAATTTTGAACTAATGCCAGGTGAATGTTGGGTGACATAACTATTGAATCTTTAATAAACAGGCTCTATTAAATTATTAAATCTATTAAATAAATATATCTCAAATCAATATCTATATAGCTAAGAAAGAATCTAATCACTTACATCATTATCATTAGAAATTAGAAAAGTAAGAAAGAAACTAAAACCATATTTTATACATATTCTGTAGGGCATGAGTGGAGGCTGTTGAGCAAAGGTGCAAAGGTGAGTGAGGAGCAGGGAGTATAAACTACTTTCCATGAAGAATGCTGCTTTAAGATGGAGATAAATGCAGGTTGGTGGGCCAGGTATGAGCTCTTGGGGTGGTGAATAGAGCTTGTCTGGGAAAGGGGATAAAAAATGAGTACAGATTGGCCATAAGGTCATAGCTCTGAGCATTCTATATGTGGTTTGTTTTGTGGTGTTAAGCAGAATTTGTTGGGTAGAGGTGAGCATCGATTAAGGAAGGGTTTGAGTTTGTTCTACAGAAGTCAGATATGTGCAACGGAGCAAAGGAGCAACTGCTTATTAAGGGATCTGTGAATGCCCCCTGACCTCTGCCTGTTCTGCAGGTGCTGTCAGTGGTTGTGGATGTGAAGTTTAAGGGGACATCTGTGTAAAAGTGGTTGTGAGGTTTTGGAAGAGCTATGTCAGAATGAAGGAGAGGTACTAGTGGAAACCTGTGTCAGAGTTGTGGTTCGGGGGGAAAGCTGTATCAAAGTGGGTGTGAGGTTCTTCAGAAGAGCTATGTTTTAGAAAGGGGGCGGGGTGCCAGGGGGAGCTATGTTGGAGGGAGGTGAGGTGCCAGGAGGGCTGTGAAATGAGATAGTGAGTGGAAATACACTCACTGGAACTCATAAAGAGTTATGGGCAAAGTTGCTTGGATTCAATTTGTGGATTAGTTCGCTGAACATGATGAAAAGCTGGCCAGTAGAGATGAGGTTGGGCCTGATTCAAACCCAGTTCACCTGAGTTTGCCCAAGACCACTCAAAACTCTGGCCACCACCCCCTCCTCCCGACCCTATCTGTGATGGCAGTTTTAGTGAAGGTGTTACCCGCCACTTTGTGATATATAGCTATGGGGAATGTGCCTCACCCACAGCTGATTGGGTTTGGAGGAGGGGGTTGTTGTCAGAGTTTTGAGCAGGCTTGGGCGAACTTTTACAATGTTGTTATCCTGTATGTGTTTATTCAGCTCTCAGCAGGAATCCTCTTATAACTTTGTGCTAGCACACTACTGGCACTGTACAAGAAGCATAAATAACCTATGTACCTTTTTTTCTTTATACCTCCTGAAAAAGTAACACTGCACTTCTTTATTTATGAGTGTGGCTAGGCACTCTTGTACTTTTTTACTCTGCAGTGTAAAGTAAAGGCACATCTGCCTCTGACTACTAGTCTTATGAGACATGGGATGAGGTCACTAGTGTGCTGAACACTGTTTTCCTTGTTGAAGGCTCAGATATGTGTTGGTAAAGCCCTACCTTCTTTAGGTGGCAGCCTTCACACAGAAACACAGTGCAAAACAAAGCATGGTAAAGCTGGGCATATACTGTGTGAATTTCTGAACTGGCTGAAATTCCCACAGTGGGTGCCCATGTCAGCACCCTTCCATCCGGTATCCTTCAATCTGGAAATCAAAGGAGCCAGACAGAAAATGTTCAGGCAAACAATGATGGCAGCCAATCACTGTTCGGGTATTCTGACAGCAGCACACCGGCCGCTGTCAGAACACAAAAAGCACAGCAGGAGATTAATCTATGCATGCTGTTTAGCAGGGATGAATTTTTTTTCCGTTTAGTTCACAGGCTGAATGAAAAAAAATCTAACATTGTGTGGCCAGATTAAGTCAGTAATGGGGAAAATACAGTATGTGCAACATGACCACAGGTAATTCTAGTGACTAAACCTTTGCTCTCTGCCTGCCTTTTCTGGGAAAAGCATTCAAAGCTCTTGTATGCTCTATGTAGTGGGAACTTTGGACTACAATTTTATATCACCTTTAGAGCAATATGAATAAGGTCGTTACTATTAGACTATCTAAAGTTGGTGGAGAAAAAATTCCAGCACAATGGGCAAAGAGGGTTCTTTACAGTAAGAGCGGTTAAGGTCTGGAACTCACTGCCATCGGCAGTGATTTCAGGCAAGAGTGTAGATTTGTTCAAGAAACGTTTGGACAATTTCCTGAGGGACCGTAATATCAAGGGATACCAGTATCCCTAAGAATGAGATGAAACGTGGATCTATATAGGTTGGACTTGATGGACGTATGTCTTTATTCAACCCCAAATACTATGTAACTATGTAACTATATGTCGTGCCAAGTCTTATCCAACTGTCAACAGTTTCTGCACAAACAAAAATGAATTCTCTTATGTAAAATAGAGTAAAATATAAGAAACAAGCATTTTAAGTATAATTACAGGTTGTTAAGGGTTTAAAATCTCAGACAGCAGAAATCAAGGCAAGTTTTTAATGCTTGCAGAGTAAGGAAAAATGATGTTGTCAATGTAAAATGGAGTTTCCCTTAGGAAAAAATAATGTTGGTTTATTGTCCATAACAATATATCAGTCAACATGATGAGTCTGTGACATTGATGTATCTGTCCTGTCTATTTTCAGGACACTTGGGATACTCAGGAAGAAAAAACAAGCTTTACTAAATGTCAGATGTCCACAAATGAACAATACAGTCAAGACTGCCTTTTCTGTGAGTGCTTAGCATCTTCTTAGAAGTGAAAAGACAATCATCCATAAATAAAACTTGCATAAAGAAAACAGCTAATTTCATTTTACAGTTCATAGATACACATAATAAATATAATTTTACTTGGCAGAATGTGCCATTCCTGGAAACATAGGTAATATGTTACTACATTGAAATTTACAGTAAATCTACCATGTGTAAAGTATGGGGCTGCTGATCTTCTGAGAATCCCAGTTGCTGGCTACTATGCCAAACCACCGTGAGTTTTAATGTTTTTATTTGCTGTCCTGTAACTAGTATGCAGATCAGAAAAGTTGTAGAAAATCTGTCTTCATCTGCATACTGGCTCCAGGTCAATCATTAGAGTATGTAAGGAAGACATTTCTATAAGTAATATCAGAAATGGCAGCCTCCATCTATTGCTTATGACAAGCTTCATTAATGGCCATGTTTACTAAGCTTGGCTTTTTTTTTTTTAACCTTCAGTGTTAGCCAACAATGGAACTTATGATTTATAGTTACAATTCTTCCATTTATTGGTTAACTGTGTAGATTGAAAATATGTTATGTTGTCAGGCATAATACAGTTTTGGATTTGAGAATCTTATATATACATAAATGGGTGATTTTCAGATCCAGTACTATAGTTGAGTTATTTACTACTTGAAAGTGTTTTTCCACTTTCACAGCCTAATTGAGATAACACCATTTTACATTTGTTACATGTTCCCATTCATATGTTAGGAGTGGCTCTGAAGGGTGAGGGGTTTGTTCATTATAATTTGTAAAGTAGATTTGAACACTGCCTGTCCTTACAAAGTATTAAAGGATTCAAAGCCTGGTTTCTGTATTGTATGTTAATGAAGTTAATGAGAGAAACATGATCATCAAATTTCAACCCCAAGTCTAAGGACAGCTCACTATGAAGGTGCTCAGAAAAACCTGGATTCAGTCATCTTGCCTGCTGCAACAAAATGGAAAGATATTATTTAAAAAAAAATGTTTTTCATTAACTGTGTGAATGGGAACACATAACAAACATACAGAGGGGTTTTTTTTCAAATTTGAATATGGAGTGGAAATACACTTTAGGCACTTACATTGCTCATATCTGATATCTTTAAAATTATAATTTTATAAACAAATGAATATGTTTGCAAAACATAAGCAACCTAAATATGATATACACTACTTAGCTACCAAGTTAATTCCATCTTCTTTAATTCTACATTCTACCCCTCCATCAGCTCAAGCTGTATCAAGGTCACCACCATACACAGGTAGTTGTTGCATTAAGAAAAACGTGTCATGAAATATCCACCCATTCTGGGACTCATTGCACTGTTTCTTGCAAAATAACTGATGGACAGAGACAACATGCATAAAGCAAATTTCTGTTTTCCTCTCTTATCAGTGACAATAAAAGAGAATCAGGACTCAATGTCCACATATTTTCTACCAAGTTGGAAAATATAATTATGTGAGAGTGCTCCTCATAGTCACAAGCACATGTTTTCTTCTATTGTGCCCATGCTTAAATGTATCGTGGGATATATGTGATGAGATCAGGCTATGTGTGGCTAGTCCTAGAGGATTCCTAAGAATTAAAGTGCTCCTGTGCCCAGACGATGGGCATTAAAGGGACCCTGTCACCACAGGGTCACTTGTAAAAAATCTCAGCCTGTAAAAGAAGATCTCTAATACTTTTTGGTGTCCTATGTTGAAATGCTGTTATTTTGATGCTACCCAGCCACTGCAAGAATACAACATTTCCAGGTGTGTGGTATACCTGCTCCTCCCTCAGCACTCTGTGGTTCCTTTCACTGGATCGTATATGAATTACCTGCTCCTCCCTCACCACTCTGGGATTCCCTTCTTTGGAAAGTACATGGAATGCCTGCTCCTCCCTCAGCACTCTGTGGTTTCTTTCATTGGATTGTACATGGAATACCTACTCCTCCCTCACACCCTATGGTTCCTTTCATTGGCTCGTACATCACTAGAATTCCACTGAGGGGTGTGGTCACTGAGGGGCGCTGTAAAGCTTTCTCCCACAGGGCGCCTAAAGGCTTAAGGCCGGCCCTGGGTGGGAGGAGCCTCAACATGCAGGGGGAGGATCAGATATTTGACACACCAAGCATTTCATCACACAAGCCATCTAAAAGGTAGGTTTATCACCTCTTCTATTACAGGCTGGGCTTTATTTGCACTTTTCCATATTCCTATAAAAACATCTATTATGTGTATACTTTAGAAGGCTACCAAGTCCCTTCTGCCAGAGAAAAAAAGAAGATGTATCCTGTCATTTTAGTGCCTCTGTGTGAACTTTGAAAATTAATTTGAAAATAAGGAGAGATCAGCTGTGATTTCAGAGTCTCAGAGTCTCAGAGTCTCAGAGTCTCAGAGTCTCCTTGGGAACTTTGAAGATACATTAAATTATTTTAATCTTTGAAAAATCTAGAGGTCAGCGATAGCTTGTTTTAATCCACCTTTACTGTCTGCTATGAATATGATAATACTTTAATGTCCATAATCTGAGCACAGGTGCACTTTAAGACCCTACCACAGTAAACTGTAAATGCTTGTTGTTTATATCTCCAAAGTGCAGGTGGCATCCTTCAATAAAATATTTACTTACAACAATAAAAATCATTAGAAACAACTTATGAGACATCTTTATGACAATTGTTTTTAAGCTTAAATAATAAAGGTTTTAAAAGGCAGGGATCCTTCAGGTTTATCCTAATTTTACAAATTTGGATACTATTGATCCTAAAAATACCAAAACTAAAACCCTTTAGGCATCTGTCAATGTTTGGTAGAAATAAGTCCTTCCTGGGTTCATCAAGGACAATCAGATTTTTTTAGACTACATAATAAAATGACAACTTGAAATAATTATGCATAAATATGTAATTTCTAATCGGAAAGGTATCCAATCAATGCTTAACATGCATGTATAGCCACATTTATTTTATTCATGTATTTATTTATTTTCAATTTTTGAAAAAGTAGGGAAAGGTTAAACCTCAGTTGGTTTACTTTTTGCTATCGCTGTCATGTTGGGGAGATGTATCTTTTATTCCAGTCCTGGAGATGCACAAAGATATAAGAGGAAATCTCTCCAAAGTGAGGGGAATTCAGTTTTTTCCTGAACAGGTGTCCTTATTGGATGGTTATACTTGTTCTGGTGACAAATATAAAATGTTGGATGTCCAATCACTTTTTGTGTGACAATTCAAAGAGGGTGTTTAAGTAAAATGGCAAAAAAGTTGAACATTTCTTTTCTCTAGTTGTTAAAATGGAAAAGGCTAGTTCTTCTTTAAAATGTTATATTTTTTTCTGTCTTCATTGGAAATATTTTCTTTCACTTCCTGTTGACACTAAAAGCATTGCTGTGAGATAAACTTCCTACTTTAATTTTTCATTCCTCCCTCATATATTGCTTTGAAAAATCCTATAGTGCTGGTGACTCTGCCCCTAACTTCCAATTATATTACTGCTTGGAACATACTGTATACATGTTACTAAACAGATTAATTTGTTCTACAGTGAAATGAGTTTCATTGTGCATTAAATTAATCTACATTCTTATAGTGTTCATTGCACTGTAAGAAAGAGAAGAAAATTTCTGCATTATTTAAAAAAAACTTGTACTGAGAAAAATATGGAGGCTTCTTCTGACATCTTTCTCAAAATACAAATGGTCATCCCAGCTCTCAGCTTTATGAGTCACTGACCTGGAACTTGCATGCTGCTGGTGATGTCCAATTGGATCATCTTTTTGTGTGAAATTGTTAGTTCCTGTTAATGGTGCAAAAACAACTGTAAACTGGACAATAAATACTTAGCAAGACAACTTCCCCTTGTTTATACCTCTTACATTTACAGGGAATAGTGTTTTCACATAAACTATATTTATATTGTGCTCAAGACTAGATTGTTGTATTTCTTTTTTTGTTGTCAGGTACTATTGCATATGAATGTTTTATATTTTCCACTTGTAGCCAGCAGGTCATTCACTGAAACTAGTTATTTATATTTCTGCTTATGCAGTTTATTACTAGAATGTATACAGTGTGAATAGCGTGTTGCATTTAAATCTTGCTGTTCTGCTATACTTTAAACACTTATAGCTGTATGAGTCAGATTATGTAACTAACCCTCTCTTTCAATAGAATACATGGCGCTGTATGGATTTTCACTTAGAGACAGATAAAAAGGAGAAGTAAGAGGGCACTGCTGGACTTTCTTATTAGAAAGTCCAGTATGATTTGCAACCAAAATGTAATGGATGATCTTGTATTATATGTGTTTCAATTGATTAAATAAGGATTGTATGTAGGGAAAAACTGAAATAAAAGATCAGTTTATACATTTAGGAACATTAAAATGGGTTTCAACAGTCTAGTTTGTGAATTACAAATATACACATTTGTAAGTGGCATTTAAGCTACATAATTTAGCAATTTAATAGACAAATTATTAGGAAATATAAAGCAGTTGTCAGCCACTGTAAATATTTAAAGCTAAAGTCCTGCCTAAGAGCAGATACCACAAGGATTCTGCTATTACATCAGCTAGGCGGGGAACTCTCCTTTATATGCTCCTCTTATTTAGCTTCACTTTGTGAGAAGGGGCTTCCCTTTAAGGACCTTTTGAGATTAAACCTTCCTAACTGCCACCTCACTGTTAAATAAGACAGGTTTAGCTGTTAAAGGAACCCTCATAGGACAAGGTGTAGACAGGTGGAAGGGGATTGGTGCAGAAGTCATGGAAGCCAAGTCTCTAGTATGAATGAGGTCCAATTTGCTACTACCATGGGTTTGAGGTAAATCCTATGGGTGGTTCATAGTCCTGATGAATTTATGTACAGACTCACCCAGTAAAATCTTTTTAGACCATAACATGCTGTGTGTTCTTTGTACCATGATCATCATGCTTAGAAAGGCCAATAAGGAGCCTTTTGCATAATCCAGCTCCCTCATAATAAACAGGGGAACAGCTATAGGGATTGATTTTCTAAAGGCAAATGGGCTGTCATTTCCATTTCCTGAAAGCATAGAACCCGTAGAATAAAAAGATGGTGCTACTAATTTTGCAGGTCCTGCTATAATTCCACAAATGTTTATAAATCAATATTAAACCGATAAAAATACACAAATAAATCGATAAAAGTACACTAAAATAGTGTCAGTGCACACAAAAAACCCTTTTCTGACTAAATCTAAAAGATAAAACATATTTATTGAGTTCATAAATAACAAATATTTGTCAATTTTAAATTGCGCTCTTTTGGGAAACGGTAAAAAAATGAAGGAACGCAAGACTGTAAATAAGCAACGTATGTTAAAAAACTGTGTTATGGTAATGCCTGATCTGCAGTGACATTTGTGCGCTGAGTTGGTGTGTGTTGTGATAAAATTATACATTTAATCACAACACAGTGTTTCACAATGCATGGCAATGCACTACAACCCTTAGCCATGCGCTGCCTTACAGTTTAATTAATGTTATTTTAAAAGGAAAAAACATTAAAAATCAAGCACTGCGATGTGTTCTAACAATGCACCGAAGAACATGTGCATGGCATACACCACAATATGGTGCACACTGTTGCATGTGTATGTTATGTGTGTGGGGGGGTTGTGTTTTATTTATTTTTTAACAATTTATTTTTATTTTTGTTTTTTATATTTTATTTGTTATTTTTGTATACAGTTGGGGGGGGGGCTTCAGATAAATATTAGGGGTCTAAATAGACCCCTAGATTTCCCTTTTGAAATAGAAAAAGAGATTGAGGACACAGAGAGGGGAATTTATCAAAACTGGAGCAGGCAAAATCTGCTTCTCTCTCTCATTTTCAAATTTTACCTGAGCAAACTGAAGAGAGATGCTGATTGGTTGCCACGGGCAACTGCTCCAGATTCTGTTTGCTCCAGTTTTGATAAATTCCACCCAGAGTCCTCAATTTTTTTGCAACCCCAGCACTGAATAGACAGAAAGCACTCAGTCAGAGGCTTCTTGTTCATTCACAAACTGAGGAGGCATAGTATTCTCCCCAGTTATGAATGGACATGAAGCCTCTCTACTGGGTGTTCCTCTCTATTCAGAAACTGAGCACATAGTGAGTTTAGTATGTCCCCACTTATGAATGAACAGGAAGTGATGTATAGCACTTCCTGATCATTAATAACTGGGGACAGAGTTCACTATGTGCTCAGTTATTTACAAACACTGCAGCCGGCTGCAGCGATCTGTGTCCCTTTTTAATCCCTGCTGACTCTGCTGATACAAGCAGGGGAGAGCAGAAGGCACACAGATCAGAGCATGGAGCCAGCTGTCAGAAGGGAGGAGAGCGGTGAAGAACCCCAGATGTTGCAGCAAGTGGTGGCGGATTAGAGGAGTGGGGGGGTCACATTTTTGTTTATTAGATGTCACCAGTGGCTTGTCATCCACCAATGACAGCTATTTATTTAGAGGGGACCATCAGGGGGACCCTTCTGTTATACTTTCATGATTGCTGAAGCAACCATGAGCTTATAGCAGAAGGGTGAATGCCAGCGATTTAAGGCATACTGAGCTGGCCTGCTGGAAACAGTTGTGTTCCGCCATATGCCTTATGTCGGTGGCAGGGAAAAGGTTAAGGAGCATTATCCAATGTAAGTGATTTAATCATCATTTGAAATAGCTTAAACACATTTTTACTTTAATATCACTTTAATGCTCAATACATACAAACTGGCTCACTCATTGTAGAAAATTGCAGCAACAACATAAAGTTCACTAACTGAAAAATTGTGGCTTGACCCTACCATTCAAAGTGTGTGGTATAATGTTTGTTAACAGGAAAACAAATGCTGAAACCACCAAACATCCATATATAAAGGATATTAATCCTTAATGTTTATATAATTTCCATGAAGGTATAGGTAGGTAGGTGTCACCAAAAGCTGATACTACCAGTCCAAAAATATTATACTTATCTTGCCCAGCGCCAGGATACAGGATTATACAGAATATCTCAGGTTATTTATTAGCATACATTAAAGTTTCCAGCCAGAAAAGATTAGATCTGCCCTTTCAAGAGTCTCATTTGACAATTATCTTGTTTTACTCAGATTCTTGTTTTGCTTTGAAACTTTTACAACTATTTGTTTGACTGATTCTTATAGTAAAGCCAAGGAAACTGACCCATTAATAGTATTTATATACTTATACAATACAGCAATGCTAAGTAAACCAAACTACTTAGTTACAGGTAAAACAATACAAAACATACAAGACTTCATGGCTATTATGGATTCTCAGGAAAATGGCTTCTGGTTGCAATTTCTTTTTCTCTCTTGAAGAGTGGCTTTTAACATCGCCCTTCTGGTTCCCCAGTCAAATGATTTCCTCTGGTTCCCCCTCCATTAAAAAAACCTGTTTAATGAGGAATTTGTGAACCAGCAACAACTGAAGTTAAGTGACTTTTTAGTGTATCATATTGCATAGAAACAACTGCGTGTGCTAGAGACGCATTTCAATATGTAGGGGCTTCATTGAGCAGTCTATAAATGTAATATGCAAGCTCCAATTAAAAAATGCAACTAGTGCAGATGCTAGGAATAAGTTCTTCCCCCTCCCTGCATTGTACTTGCCCATCTCGTTGACTCATGCATCAAGGATGTAACTATGCACTGACACCATTGCAACTCCAGTGTATCCACATGAGCAGGACTGGAGGAAGTGCATTATAGTAAACATATGTCCAGAGCTTGAAGTAAGTGCTTATGGCTCTCTATAACTAAGCCCATTATTGTGTGAAATATGTCAGAGTGATAATGTGCACCTGTGTGCTATAATACATTTTTCAGCAAAGCGTGTGGTGTGCGACCGGACTTCTTTCTGTGAGTAATTTATGGCATGAGGGGTTACAAAAGATCATTGCAATACACGCTTTTGTTAAAAAAAAGGGGTATGGGGAAATGTACCAGAGCAAAATAAAAAACAAACATTCAGCAAGGTCTTTTCTTGTGGCTTAAAGAGGAACAGTGTGTTAAAGCTGCATATCAAGTTATGGAACAGTATGTATATGTCCTTTCAAAGTGACAGTTAAAGAAAAAGGAAAACGATTACTTGTACCAGACCATTATCCAGGCATGCAAACTGGGTGGCCAGGAGAGGGAGCCCCTTTTCTGATTCATACCGGACCATATGCCTTTCAACATTGGGGGGTTTCTACCTTAGATATCGTATGTAATGTGATTGTCTTAATGTATGCTTAATGTATTGTATGTGTGTTTTTTGTTATATTTTGAAAATCTTTAATAAACATTTAAAGTGAAAAAAAAAAGAACTGGAAAAAAAACAAAAAACAAAAAAAAACATTGGGGGGTTTCCTTGCAAGATGGGGGTGGCCAAGCCTACCCTACCGTTGCAAGACACCTTGTCCCAGTGTTGTCCCATTCCCCAAGTAGATATTGGAGTTTGTGGGGGGGCTTATAGGAATCTGAAAGCTCCATTTAGCATTATGGGGTCCCCAGATATCCAGCCCCCCTAGGGAAATTAGTACAGGGTACATTAGTACATCTTATTCATATACCCAAAAATTTTAACATAAACACACTATGAACAAGTCTTTAAAAATGTGTGGGCCACTGCTTGAATTTTTTTATTTGCAATAAAGGGCTTTATCGCTATGTAGATGTCTTTATTTATTTATTTACTCTTTTTAAAGAATGAGTAAACTTTTAAACTTTGGTCTAATTACTAATCTTGTGCACGTGTAAAAAAAAAAACTCATAATAGATGATCCTTCTCAAATAATTTGAGTAGCAATACCCTTCAAAAGCTATATATGTTTAACATTTCTGAAAGTTAATAATAGCTAATTTGCAAAGTGTACATTACATTTAATCCTCTAGTAATATATTCAATACTAATTTTTCAAAGGTCTTCCAATTCTTTCAAGTATCTTCCATTCTACACCCCAGGATAAATCATCAGCCATATAATCCACCAAGAAGTTAATATTAAAAGGATCACTGATTTATAAGGACACTTCAAAAATGAACTCAACAGGAACCAAAGAATACCAATTAATAGACACTTGCTGTTACTGTTTCCTCATCTTCACAGCACGTGGAGTAAGGTTTCCATTATTTAATTCCTGTTTTTTTATATGAGTTTTAACTTGACATCATTATCTTAATGATTTTAATTTAAGGAATTATTATAAGTATATTTTTGAGTATCCTGAAAGGATGTGTACAGTGAAAAACTAATTAATTTCATTAGAATGAAGAGATGTGTCTTGCTAAAATAGCTTTGCCCTTTCTTTGACATTTTACAAGGACTTGTTTTATTATTAAAATCAGAAAACCTCACAAAGTCTTTTTTCCCCAATCTATTCTTGTTTTAACACAAAATAATACAATGTTCCTGTCAGTGAAGGACAAATGTTGTCAGCAGTCAGATAGGTATTGATGTACACAAAAGTCTTTCAATAATTCTTCTCCAAGAACACAGTTTGCCCTGGTGCATACACTTCCTATTCTGATAACCTAGCCAGTAAGGTCAAAGTACATGGCGCATGGCTTTGTAAATGGCAGACAATATTACTCATGGTATCAAAGACTAATATGAGAATAAATCCTGTATTTTAAGATGTGTTTTTCTTTTGGTGAAGCAACATAATTATTTTAGTAAGTTCACCCTCCTTGTTTGCTAGTGGTTTTTCTGCTTAGCATTGTAGGGATCTGTCACACCTGAACACGTCAGATGCTCTGAAAGTTATACTTATTATTGCACATACTAGTTCCAGGTAAGTAACCCTAAAGGCTGTGATTTCACCATGTATGTTGTCACCAACATAAGTGATAAAGTTTTTCCAAAATATATAGCACCAATCTTATCTTTATTACTTGGTATTGCTTTCTTTGCTTGGATCCCCCTTAGAGTCATGTCAGAAGAGTGATTATGCAGCCAATGAATCACCCAGGCAAGAGAACCACTTACTCCAATGCAATTGCTGCTTTGCTGGTCTGGAACGCTGCAAAATTTCACTTACTAGTAAAGGAGTGTCGTGATATTGGTTGGGCTAGTGAGATAGCTAAGGTAAGTGATCTGGTGAGTTGTTGTCAGTGGTAAGATTGTTGTTTGACATAACTCTTACTCCTGATGTCAACAATATATGACTTTTTCCTAATGTGTGGCAGTTAGTTATTCATCAGGAAGTAGGGAACTGTAATTTGTGATGGGAATATCAGGAGGAGAGGGTCGTCGTGGCACAGTTTGTCATGTTGGTGGGTATTTGGAGCATAGCTCATTGTGATTCATTTTGGATTTACATCAGGGAATATTGTTTTTTTTTAAGGTATGGGTGCATTTATTTACTTTTTAACTTTTTTTTGTGAATGAGTGACAAGGTTTTAAGTTGGAAGGCAAGATATCCTGGGGCCTCCTTACTTTAATGGTGACTTCCAGGTTCTGATAAGTCCCTCCCCCGCAGACCCTCACATCCACTGGCCCAGGGGGTGTGGCATTAATGTAGGGACAAGGTGTCTTGCAGGGAAAGAGGCTTTTCCCCCCCCCCCCCCTCCCAATGTTAAGGGAATATGGCCTTCTACAGCTCAGAAGTGGAGCTACACACTCACTGCCACTCTTTTCCTTGTTAGCCAGGCTGTTTGCCTAGATAGGGCCTTTTTTTGTTATTCTTTTTCCTGGGAACCCCCTAAAAATCCCTACCAGACCTTTTATCAAAGATAAGGGTCTGGTAGTATTTTGAGGAGGACCCCAGGATCATGGATAAGGGTCTGGTAGGGATTTTGAGAAGGACACTATGCTGTTATTTTTCCACTTAACCGCACAGTACACATTTTTTGTTAACAATATGTACTGTGCCTTTAAGGGAAAAAAAGGCATGAAGTTCCCCTCAAAAACCAAACTAGACCCTTATCCAGGGAATAAGGGTCTGTTATGGACTTTTAGGGGGGCCACACACCGTACTTTAACAAACATCATTATATCAGCCAGGAACTGTATTTTTAACTGGAATAGTTTTGTTTTCTAAATGTCACTTTGCCTGGAGTACGTTCCACTGCTGCACACCTTCACATGCAGGTTTAAGGCATCCCCTAAGCATGTTGTTTTAAGGAATTGTGTATTTTTAGTGTTTACCTTAAAGCTGCACTATGAGATCCACTCCCCACTTAACAGTATTTTTTTTAAATTACTTTTTGCAATGAAATATGTATCCCATGCCAGTGCTCAGCTGTCCATTGCCTTTTTCAACACAATCCTTCATACTGGCTTTGAAAAGGGTCAGAAAAAATTACAAGATCTGGCTCCCATAGCCTTCATGCTTTGGGTGCTATTTTGGGTTCGTGGATTTTCTGCTGTGCTTGGAGAACTCCAGCAAACTGAACATACAACTGCTCAGTTTGATTATCCCTAGTAATTAACATGTGTCCTATGACCTTTCTGCTTTTCATATATGATATGACAGCAAAAGAAAGAACTAATAAGCGTAAGTTCAATATTCCAGAAATTAAATTGCTAGATGCTTATAACTAACTAACCAGTATAATACATTATCCAAGACCATAATTCTATCACTCCTGACCGGAGTCACAGCAACTTCTGTAACAATTCTGACCTTAAGAAATGTCTGTGACACTCCAGACAGGAAAAACATCGTTTATAAATAGCCAAAGCTATACCGCTCTGCCATGACATCTACTGGGCATGTGCATAGGGGACATCAGGTGCCCGCCACTGGAGCACACCCCTGCTTCAAACACATAGTCCAGGAAACAAGTACAGCCACATATGACAATGATGTCACTGTGGTTAAGAACAACTTTATTCAGGCAAACATAAGTGCCACTTGGTCCCACCTTAGATCTACTACTCTCTGACATGTTTCACCTTAATGGGCTTAATCACAGAGATATGGGTGAACCAGTAAGGGTGGCTTTCACACAGCAGTTAACAATTAGTGATCAATAATTAAATCCTTTGAGACATGTTCTATTCGTTTCGTTACGATTCTGAATTTGGACGAATTTACGTTATTCGGAAATTCTGATATATCCGAATCTCCGAATAACAATAGTAATGAATTTCTATGAATCCAAAATAAATTATAAAAAAAATTCTGGGTAATTTGTTTTATTCAGATGTTGAGATTCCTTTTTTGAACGTGATTGGAAAAAATTATACAAAACGAATCTTCATATCCTCCGAACCCGAATCCGGAACCGAATTGAATTTCGGACAACTTGTCTACAACCTATTTTAGCCAGTCTTCCCAAATAACGAATTGTACGTGATAATGAACAACCGAACGCCAGAAGTTACTAATCGATTCGGCACAACAAATAACTAATTTTGCCAAAATAACAAATCATCATGAAAACTTGAAAGCTGCCGTAGGCAGTCGAGTGAATGACCGACCTGAATTGAAGTGAGCAGTGAACACTGTTCGGCTATTCACTTCTAGCAGAACAGAAAAAGAGTGAAAAAAGTTTAAAAAATTAAATGGAAAACATTTGTACGGAGCTAGCAGTGACAGCTAGCTCCACCCAATAGTTTCCTATTGTCCGGCGGCTCTGCTGCTGTAAAAAAAAACGAAAAAAAAAAACTCTCCGGGCGCTCTGGAAGCCTCCAGCTCCCGGCCGCCCAGGAGAGAAACACCGCTGTGTCTTTTTTTTTCTTTATTCTGACACGAGCAATGTCAGCATAGAAAAAAAATTAATGTTTCCCATTGAAAAGCATTGGTACATTACTATTGGCTATTTCAATTTGCAATAGCCAATAGTAAACTACCATTGTACCCGCCCTCTGCTGATGGACCTGATGGAGAACTGCAGCAGAGGGCGGGTACAAGTTTACTATTGGTTATTGCAAATTGAAATAGCCAATAGTAAAGTACCAATGCTTTTCAATGGGAATTTTTTTTAAAATTTTTTTTCTATTCTGACATCGCTCGTGTCAGAATTAAGAAAAAAAGACACAGCGGTGTTTCTCTCCTTGGCGGCCGGGAGCAGGAGACTCCCGGGGCGCCAGGGAGAGTTAGCTGTTTGGAGATCAGTGTCCCTGGTTAGCAGGTAACCAGGGACGCTGATCTCTCT
>NW_017308296.1:148187-160445 GCF_000935625.1 Nanorana parkeri | reverse complement strand
GTTTCCCATTGAAAAGCATTGGTACATTACTATTGGCTATTTCAATTTGCAATAGCCAATAGTAAACTACCATTGTACCCGCCCTCTGCTGATGGACCTGATGGAGAACTGCAGCAGAGGGCGGGTACAAGTTTACTATTGGTTATTGCAAATTGAAATAGCCAATAGTAAAGTACCAATGCTTTTCAATGGGAATTTTTTTTAAAATTTTTTTTCTATTCTGACATCGCTCGTGTCAGAATTAAGAAAAAAAGACACAGCGGGGTTTCTCTCCTTGGCGGCCGGGAGCAGGAGACTCCCGGGGCGCCAGGGAGAGTTAGCTGTTTGGAGATCAGTGTCCCTGGTTAGCAGGTAACCAGGGACGCTGATCTCTCTACAAGTGGCCGGAGCCAGCTGTAAGATCACGGCTGGCTCCGCCCAGCTGTCAGAAGCAGGCTGTCGTCCGGCCGCTCGGCCAGCTTCGGCTTTCAGCACGGCTCAGCATATGCGTTCATTCATGAGTACATTTTATAGCTACATAGATCTACAGACATTTATGAGGAAATTTAATTAAAAAAAATACATTGTTTCCAAACAAAGCGAATGATAGACATGCGTGATTCTTTTTGTTCCCGAATCGAAATTCGGACAAAATTTCGGAAACTCGGAGATTCGGATGTATCTGAATTCCGAATTACAGGTATAACAAATGCAAACGAATCCGAATTTTCGATTCCGAATTTCCGATTCGTTTTTTTGGGACGAATTTTCATTTTTTGGACGAAATTTCGTTGCAGCAAAGTGACATTTGAGAAAAAAAAACTTTTTTTCCCTCTTAAATGTCACTTTGCTGCAACAAATGAACAAAATGAAAACGAAACGACATTCGTACGGATTTCCGTTAACGAATTTAGTCCGAATCCGAATTCCGAAACAAATTGACTTTCGGACCCGAATTCCAAAAAACAAAATAAAGCAAAATCCGAATCAAAACGAAACAAAACTAAACACATTTTTTGCTGGTGCACATGTCTAGAGAATGAGACCATTTACATCCAAATGGAACAACTATCCTTATACATGGGTGAAGGCCCTTGACACCCTCTGTCTTACACATATAATTCTTTTGAACATCACTACCCCCGTGATTTAAAGTGTATGCATGGGCAAATTAGCAAATGCAGTATTGAGCACATCTTTTGATATGTCCACCATATCCCATGTTGTTTTTCTTTAAAACCATTGTAAGAGAATAAAGCATACCTGGTAATACTTTCAGAAAGAGCCAGCTTCTGACTTCCCCCAAAAGATTGGCAAAACCACCACTGCTGTACTGAAATATTTAGCAGCATTTTTAGCCCTGTGTGACAACTTCTCGGCACGAGTACAGATAGCGATACCATTACATATTTTTTGTGAATTATTTTATATTTATTTCTATAATTCTTTATTTTTTGCCATACTAATCACTGCCTTCCCTCCCATAGCTGCTCTGCTGTTTTTCAACGCTTCGGAAACAGAGTCAAGTGCAGCCCTTTTCTTCGGCATCATTCAGCTCCACCCTCCTCTAGCCAGCTGTCAGTTTGAGGGCTTGTTCACACCAATTGCGGTGCGTTCCAGAGTGGTAGCTGCTGGAACACACAGCAATCGCACACTAAACTTGTGTTTACATATTAGCAAAATACACAGACAGTGGTATATACACTGAGTGGCCAGATTATTATGACCACCCCATCAGTACTTCTTTGGGCCACGAGATGACTCCACGAGATTACTTCGTTGGGCCTCTCCGTGACTCCACGAGATGTTGAAAGGTGATTCGAGGAATCTGACACTGCACTGTTGCCCTTCTGTTGTCTTGTACCAGTCTTGCCACTCTCCGTTCTGCCCTAACATTGACTAGTCGCTGACGGCCACAATTTGCACATTCAGACCCAGATTTTCGGCTGACAGTCCAGTCTTTAAACACTTTAACAACAGCCGCTCTTGAACAATTAACGAATTCTGCTGTTTTGCTGATACTCGCTCCATGGCTTGAGTGCCAACAATCCTCCCACATTCAAAGGCTGTTAAATCATGTTGTTTACCCATATCTTCAGAAAAAAATCACTTCTACTGTCGTGGTAAACAGCCTGCTTCCCTATTTATAATGGTCTGGCCCTCTAGCAACTTCAGCGCGAAATTATAGCTAATTATAGCTAATTTGCCTACAAACATCAGGTGGTCATAATAATCTGGCCACTCAGTGTACAGTACAATACAAATGACAGAGATTTATATAATTGGTGAGCGTACCTGTATAATAGACTGGCTCCAAGATGGTTTATCTAGACAATGGATGCAAACTCTCTTTTCTTCCTGGCTAAGAGATTCAAAGGATTCAAATTTTCAGATAAACAATTAGATTGTCTACCCTTGTAGAGATGCAGTTGTGACCTGGGGTTAGTCTACTAACACCTGGGTATTTGTAATTTTCCCTCCAGTATTTGGGTACAGTTGAAGTCATTAAAGATTTGCATAGAAAGGGGTTGGATGCTGTAACAAAGGGCAATTGATAAATATCCAATCCCCAGAGGACTATTATAATTTGATTAGATTGGTACTTGGAGGCCACCAATCCGTGCCACTACATGTAAGTCTAAGGCATTAGGCATTGCAAAGTCATAAGGCATTGCAAGCCACAGGCATGACTCCCAGAGGCAGAAGCGTGATGGGATTTGTAGTTTAAGCACAGCTGGAGAGCCAAGGTTGCCTACCCCTGGTCTAGACAGTCTAGCTAGATCAAATTTGCACAGCAATCTTTGCAAGTCAATGGGAAGCTTTAGGGGCTAGCAGAAAAGTGAGACATTAATTGATTGGACTGTAAGAGGATGTTACTCAATATACTGTATATACAAATATATCAATAAAAAAGTGATGTTCTTTTTAAGATATCCTGATAGATAGATAGATAGATAGATAGATAGATAGATAGATAGATTAAAAAAGTGATGTTCTTTTTAAGATATCCTGATAGATAGATAGATAGATAGATAGATAGATAGATAGATAGATAGATAGATAGATAGATAGATAGATAGATAGATACTTTTTTTCAGTTAATGGAAGGTAGAAAAAAAATCAGAAAATTAAAACAACACAATATCTTTTTAAATGATGAACACATGTTAGGTTACACGTACAGTGTCTTATATTTCATTATATTTAGTTTCACATGAATCTATACATTTCTTTGTGTTGCTGTTCAGATTGACATATCTTCATTTGTTTACCATTCTGCAAGATTTCCTATTGGAATTCCATCACATGTCATCTCAAATGTAATGCTGCTAGAAGTATCTCTACATATCAGAAAAGCAATCAGTTTCCATCAGGACTTTAATATGAAGCATAATGAATTCATTCAGTTTCTATTTCTGTGACACAATTGTATTTGCATGTCATTACATTGACAGGAGGATCAGAGAATACTGAAATAAATCCAAAGATTTCTACCAGTGATGTGCTTCTTGCTCACCATCAGCATACTTTATCAGTGATATTTAACTAGAGGTTCAGGCACTACGTGTAGTCCTTGTTTACTTTTTCAGCAGTCTCTGTGATTTTTTTTTGTCCAATTTAAAAAAATTATACATATTATTCTCTTGGTTGGACCCTTCAATTACTGTATGTTGGAAAAATGGTATTCTGTGCAGGTCAGCACTGGACATCATTGTTGCTATAATATATTCATTGATAATATTTATTGGTTATTACAAAGAAATTATGACAGACAAGGCTTGTTACACAAAGACAGGATGTCCAAGGATGGGAGTGGATCTTTGTTTTGTCATCACACTCACAGAAAGAAGACTAGACTAGTTGAATGTTATTTTGATACCCAACCGACATTATGAAACAGTAATGCCTGGTTAACATTAAAGTACCATGCACCAAAAAATAAATGTATTTTACCTCATCCAATCTCATTAGAAGATAAGAAAAACTTCTTAATGTACTTGTGTTGTGTTGTGTTGTTTTGGTGCGCTAGGCAGCCCACTGCCTTGATGCAACACATGCTAATGTGCAGCACAATGCTATTTAAAGTGGGACTAAACTCATGAGTTACATCTTAAAAATGCGTTTAAGTACCTTAAAAGAGAACTATCGAGTAAGTGTTTTCCCCCATAGTTCTCTTTAGGGTCACTGGGGGACATATACTAACCTCCTCCCGTGACCCAAAGCTCAGTATATTGCAGGCTTTTGCCCGCGATATACTGAGAGCACCACAGCTGGGACAATACTGTCTGGATCCACCCAGCTGTGTGAGTGACAGTTGGCTCTGCCTATCTAGAGGCAGAGCCAGCTGTTCCCACCACCTCCCCGTCCGTTCTTCCACTCAGCGCTGGAGGACCGGGGGGAATCCCTGCGGGGAGCGGTGACTGACAATCACTGCTCTCTGCAGGGAGATGATCAGAAAGTGAACGAGCGACGGTATTGGCTTGCTCACTTTCCGATCAATAGAGCTGATCTGTGACAGCTTCCTTGTCAAAGGTTGGCTCTAACTATGAGGATGAGTGGAAATCACTCACCTCATAGTTCTCCTTTAACTATTAACAGAAATATCGCTTATTTGTATATCACTCAGCTGTAGATCCTCAAATCATCTCTGAATTGGTGATGTCAGTCTTTCCTTCTGGAGGGTGGCTACTTTTGTTCCCATGGTACCCGTGTGTGTTATAAAGTAGCCACTGCTCCAAGCTCACTCCTGTCATTGACTACAATCTCAATACAAATTATTAAACTAAACCTGGACATTGTTCCAGAAGTCTTCTGACCATATGATTTTTATATGTCCTGATAGTTAAAACTAGGGATGCACCAATAACAGTTTTTCAGTATCGAGTACAAGTACCGATATTTATCTTGCTATACTCACCAATACCAAATACCAATACTGCTACTTCCGGGAGCATGGAGCCAGTAATGACCTGCCGCCAGGCTTCCTGATTGGCCAAGAAGCCGGCTCCATGCTGTTTGGATGGCTCAATGCTAATTGGCTGGGGAGCCGGCTTCCTGGCCAACCAGGAAGCTGGGAGGAGGGTCATTATCTGCTGCCCGCCTTCCTGATTGGCCAGGAAGCTGGCTCCATGTTTTCTGGCGGCACTGCCGATCAGAGGAGAGGAGAGGCACTGCCGATCAGAGGAGCCCCGATGCCAGAAATTCTGGTATCGGGGCATATGGGTATGAGTACTCACCCAAATACTTGGTATTTGTGCATCCCTACTTAAAACCATAAAATTCAAAGAGGGTGTACTTTCTTTTTTATTTAACTGTATATATTTACCTAAACACAAGCCTATCAGCATCCTATTCTCCTTTTGCTGCTAATTTTTGGATTACATTTTTTAATCTGATTTCTATTTCTCTCAGTAGTTTTCATACATCCTGGACTCTGCTCTTAATATTTCAGTAGTGAAATGTTCTCTATATTAAATATATTTACATATTTTGTGTGCGTTGTTGATTGAGTGAAAAAGGCTCTTAATTGGCATGTAGATGTCTCAAGTAAAAATACTGTCAATAACTATGGCAACAATGATAGTAAATACAATGGCTTACAGCTGTGAAATAATTGTTCTGCTCTTGTGTACAAGTTTATGAGTTATTAACCCATGGTAAGGCACTATGGAGCTGAGATCAGGGTTCATAACCCTCTCTCATTGGAGAACTGTCAAATAGTGAAACCTTTAGTTTTCTTGTATTTATACAAAGTGTATTGTATTTAATTCTCACAGTACAGATATGTCACCATTCATCATTGCTAGCTGGGCATTCACAATACCACAAGAATATCTCTGCAATGACTGTAGTGCATTATCACAGGATATCAAGCACTGAGCTATCCCAGGAGGCAGTGTTAAGCTTGGTTATGTGACTTGCACCTCCCTTTTAACAGGCATTTGATTGTGGGAGGCAGGGGGCTTTTAATAGAGCTGACTTTCTATTTTCATGGAAAACTGTGGAATATGCCTGGGTAATGCGTAAAAGGACACATAAGCTGTTAGTTTTGTTTGGGCAAGAATGTGACAGGGCGATTTATAAGTAGGAGAATGTGGGAGATGGGAAGAGTGTTGTCACCCTATAACAAAAATGCCCAAATAAATATCTTTAAATCAGTATCACCAGCTATTATTTTCATGGAAGCTAGTGATTAAAATAAAAATAGACTTTTCAAGTAATATTACTTTTCTTAGGTAAATGTACCTCAAATGTATTTTAGGCCACCTGCAGACAGTGGTACATCTTGACACCCAGTAGTACATGAATATAATTGCTTGTAAGCATTTAAGTAACAGCCTTATCATCCTTGCCAATGTTTGCTTGCCTGGGCAGGGATGGCCTTATGAGGAAAAAATAAAGTGAATAAAACGGACATGCCCAGGCCATAAATGAGAGGAAGAGGGCTGTTTTGAACAGTTCTTTATCATGTGTGATTCAGTAGGGCAATATTCTCCACATATAAACCCAATTGCCTGGTGCCTCTCCACAAGCTATAATCACATGGGATGGGGAGGTGGAGGAGTTTTGCCATAGGAGATTATCCATGGGATGAATACTTTACTTCTTGCATCTAAGTCTGGACCAGCATTTGGCTCTCAGCACTATCAAAGGTCAGGTTTCTGCCCTTTCTTTCTTGTTTCAGACTGTTGGCCTCTTACTCCTTGATTAAGACCTTTGTACAGGGAGTCACCAATGTGACTGTTCATTCTCCTGTGATTCTGTGGGATCTCAATCTGGTTCTCTCTGCATTTCATAAACCACCGTTTAAACTCATTAGAGACATTGCTCTGTAGCTTTAGCCCTCACCTCTGTGAGATGCAGTGTCTGTCCTTATATGTCCTTATCTTACAAGTAACCTTTCTTGTTTTGCATTGGGAAAAGATTGTGTCATGGCCTGGGACTTGCTACTCGAAAAAGGTAGTTTCTTCAGAGCTCTGTTAACTGGATCTGTGGATAACAGTGGATTGTAATTCCACCGACTCTTCATAGCCATTTTACAGGGCTATGTTTGGATTAGCTACTTAATAGGTTATACCATCAGGAGCCATTTATTTCAACTGTTAATCATACCTATCAATCACCAGTGATTTAACTTTCACACGTTTTTATCTAAAACAAAATATTTGAACATTGTTTGTACGTGTAAAATGTTGTACAATGTTGTCATTCAATACAAATCATGATTTTAACATATGCTCAAAATCACTGTAGTATTTGCTATAAATCTTATCACAAACTAAACTACATTGACAGGAGGATCAGAGAATACTGAAATAAATCCAAAGATTTCTACCAGTGATGTGCTTCTTGCTCACCATCAGCATACTTTATCAGTGATATTTAACTAGAGGTTCAGGCACTACGTGTAGTCCTTGTTTACTTTTTCAGCAGTCTCTGTGATTTTTTTTTGTCCAATTTAAAAAAATTATACATATTATTCTCTTGGTTGGACCCTTCAATTACTGTATGTTGGAAAAATGGTATTCTGTGCAGGTCAGCACTGGACATCATTGTTGCTATAATATATTCATTGATAATATTTATTGGTTATTACAAAGAAATTATGACAGACAAGGCTCGTTACACAAAGACAGGATGTCCAAGGATGGGAGTGGATCTTTGTTTTGTCATCACACTCACAGAAAGAAGACTAGACTAGTTGAATGTTATTTTGATACCCAACCGACATTATGATCATATCAAATCACTGTAGTATTTGCTATAAATCTTATCACAAACTAAACACTTGCTATGTGGTTATGTGCTTGTGCTAGCTAGTAACCCTGTTACTTCTGGTTATTTATAGAATGTTCTGCTTGATCAAATGTGTTTCGTTATCCATTCTTAATTGTCAAAGCCTTTCACCTCACTGCTCCTAAAATATTTGCACTGTCAAAGCAAATTAAAGTATTAGAGCAGCTTCAAGCTGAGAAGAAAATGAACAAAGCGTGTTAGCAATGTCTAATGAGGTCTTGCATATGCCTTAAATTAATCACATTTCAAATAGTTATCATTTTAGTACTCAGGTGTGTTTTCATTTCTTTTTGCATGCCTGGTGCACCTCCGCAAAAATGTAACTAGTAATGCAAAATATTTTTAAAATGAAGGAACAATTTTGCAATATATAAAAATACTATATTCATAAACAATTGTCTTTTTTTGCAGGTCAAGTACCCAACCATCAGTAAAGAATTAGTCAAGGCAACTGGACTTGCTGTATTTTTCTTGAAGACATTTCACTGGACATCTGAATTGAGAAAGCTAGTCGGATGTCCAGTGAAATGTCTTCAAGAAAAATACAGCAAGTCCAGTTGCCTTGACTTATTTTTTACAGATATACCATGGCCTGGATGAATGAGAACCTTCACAGACAAGTACCCAACCAGGAATTGTTTTTAGCAGTTTGATTGCTTCTTTTAATTGAAACAATGTAAATAAACAGAGACACATTTATTGGTAGAATTATGTATCCTTTGAGAACAAAAACTGAACAAAAAAATGGTTATATGGAATATGTATTATTATAATATTTGATTTTGATTAGCACACACTATTTTGCTCCTATACTCATATATAGTTATTAGTTATGTGAAATGACTAGAAGAACAAGACAGCAAGGACAAGACTGCAAGTACAGTCAAACAAAATGTTTTGTTGTGGTAGAAATTAAATTTTAAAAACCCTGGTCAATCGCCTTTATGCTTTAGGGGGTGTGGTCTCACTGGAACAATGCTACATATTTGGTGGGAATGCCCACGCACCGTCCATATTGGAACAGGCTTTATGCCTTGATATATAAAGTACTTTGCATCCGATCACACCGTGACCCGCAGTATACCCTATTAAATCGTCCGGTCCATGGTTTCTCCAAGCCTGAAGCTGCACTATTGTCATTCTTTTTTTTGGCTGCCAAAATTCTCCTAGCTCAAGCCTGGAAAACCCAAACCATCCAGTTCAAACAAGTCACTGCTAAATTGTCGTGGATAATGATACATGAGAAAATGAATAGCATCATCAAAGACACTAGGGATAAATTTGAACGGATTTGGGACCCGTGGATGCAATATCTACATGTTCTTCAGCCTCCGTAGCTAAATTGGGTTGTCACTATATTACACTATACTTGCTATGTCCTGGTTACTTTCCTGATCCTTTCTCATTCCCTTTCTTTTTTTTATATATATTTTTACCCCCCCTTTTTCCTCTTTTCTTTTTTCTTTTTTATTTTACTTACTGGTCTTCTGATATCGCTATTATGAGCTTATTGTAGAAAGGCTAATTTTATTTATTTATTTGTTTTTTTTCTTTCTTCCTGTGTAAGCATCGGATATGTCTGTTTTACCATGAAGGTCAATGTTAAGCAGATACACAACCTGTCTTGTGTATATGTCTATATGTATCATATGAGATGTTCTGTGTTATTTTTTCTCTCTCTTGTCTAAAATGTCAATAAATACATTTTAAAATTAAAAAACAATTGGTTTTGACATTTCTTGTGTGGGGATTAGACAATAGATTGGGGAGTGACATAGCATATTATTTCTACCCATAAATACATTTGCATGTTAAGAATGCTTAGCGGGGGAAGCGGGCTTAGATAAAAAAAATATATTGTTTGATATTATAGGTATTCGAAGATAAAGTCAAAGTTTTTGTTACTCTTGGCAAAACAGGAACTGCTGGTTAGCTGTGTTTCTGGTAATACTCATGGACATATTAGGGGATTTCTATTTAAAAGGTATTGCTAAAGGATTAAACATTCAAAAATACGATTTACTAAATAGCATTAATATAATATAACCTAAGACCTATGCAACAGAACATGACACTGTAAGTGACTAGGCGTGTTGTTACTTTAACAACTGCCTGCCCTTAAGTACTGTCATAAGAGGCATTATGGTATAGAGCTATAGTTAGCCTGGCCTCCTTATTGTTTTTTTAATGTAATTATTAAATTTGAAGACATGTTACTTTCTGGCCTGCATGCTGTATTGGAATCTTCATTTATGACGTTTATTGTTCTGTTATTTGCTTAGTTTTAGCAAGGAAAGCTGATTTTAAATTGTGTTCAGTTCAGCTGTCTGTACTGTGGGGTCAGCACAGCATCAATGGGAAAAGTGTGCTGTGGAAGGAGGCACCTTTTGTATAACAAACCTATACCTGCAGGAGCAGTGTGTGAGGCTTCTGTGTTGTCAGTAATTCTGACAAGTGAAGTATTGGCTAGCAACATCTAATCATGTGCAAGCATGTGATTGGGTATTCTTTGCAGTGTGATTGTTCACCACATTCACTTATCTGAAGGAACATTTTTTTACAAAGTGAACATGTTATTTGCCCTTTAGTACATCAACTCTGATATGTTTGATTTGAGTTATTCCTCCATTTCTGGCCTGTACAAATTTGTTGTTTTTCCATGTTACAGATTGCATTACAAACAAGATATGGGAATAATCAGGGGTGCCCCTCTGCTGGAGAGAGATTTTTCTTCATTTTCAGTTTCAGGATCAACCTCCCTATCCTCATTGGGAGCATTAACATTCCACCTGCCGGAATTTGGTTGGAATCTCACATAGCAACTGGATGGAGTACATTGATGGCACTGTCCTATTGGGTACCTCTTAAACTACAGGTGGTACTGACTTTTCTTGAAGGGAAAAGCCTGTCAGTGTGTCCCAAATGTCCCTGTTGATTCTTTTCATTGGATCAGGGAAGTGCTTAAAGGTATTTAGAAAAAAAGAGCTTGAGGGTTAGGTTGTAGATCACCCCTGAGCTGACCTTTTTGCAGCTGCAAGGAATGGCCACTGTCCTGGTCTAAGAAGTGAAAGTGACCAAGGAAGCCCTTATGCTGCATACCCTTTACAAGGGCAACCTTGTCTTTAACAGCACATACTGGCAGGGTTTTCTGAGAATGAAAGGCTGTATTTGTTTGCATTAAAAATAAAGGGGCAAAGTATTTTGCCAGTTAAATTAGATAAATTGCTTTTCCCATGGCCTCCTAAGTTGTGGAAAGTGGTGGCTAAGCCTATCATGGGGAAGCGTATTTATGTTATCTTAAAGGGTATGGACATGCATGGTACATCACACTTTAATGAAACTACTCAAAACTGAGTGAGGGGGGATCAAGGGCAACAACTATTATTTAAAGAGCCAGAGTCACTCCCATCCTCCAGGAAAATAAATAAGTAAATAAAACCCTAAACCCCAAACACCAATCGTAAAACAACATAACCCACAACCCTTTTTTGTAGTTTTTAATTTTCAGAATAAATGCCCACCCAAAAAGGACCAGCAGCAGCTTAGCAGCAACAGAACTTGTTTCTGACACAGACAAAAAAAAGTAGTCTTAAATTGGGCTGCTGAGTGTATTCACTGTGAACACAATTAAATTATCAGCAATGGGGCTCTGATGCCACTGAACAGTACAGTGAAATCAGTGGTGGATACACTTCACTCTCTGCAGCCCACCATACTGCAATTCACTGTAATGTAGCAGTGGCAATATGCAGCACTGAATGTAACACTGTACAATTAGCTCAAAGTGTCTCTCCCTCACACAGCTGTCAATTGGCATTTTCACAGCCCCTTTTTTGGGCATAATTTTTTCCTGACCAGAGTTTACAGGTCAGACAAAGCATTATGTTTTGGTCTCTAGGTGAACTTGCCCATACGTTTTTCATTTAGGCGAATGACAAATATTCAAAGTTTGCCATGAACCAAACTTGGAAGAAAATGTGCACCTCAACTTTGGTGATAACGTCCAATTATTGTCTAAAGATTAAACTACAAGTTTAGAGATAGCATAGGAAGCTACATTGCCAAACCAGAAAATAAGAGTGTCACCTGCCTGGCTCTGTAGTGTGGCAGTACTGTGGTAGATGTGTGTAAATCAAAAGGTTTTTGTACAGAATTACAAACCATTGGTGGGTAAATCGTCTTTTTCGTACATAGGCGCACCCGACGCATGTTTGCATGTGTATGTGGGGGGGCGGGGGACTTTAAAAA
Source organism: Nanorana parkeri (assembly GCF_000935625.1). Lineage (NCBI taxonomy): Eukaryota > Metazoa > Chordata > Amphibia > Anura > Dicroglossidae > Nanorana > Nanorana parkeri. The sequence goes on along the minus strand of NW_017308296.1, from coordinate 148,421 downwards.
AAATTTGTGTTATTTTTTTAAATTATTATTTGTGAATATTATACTTTTTTTCATGCTGTCATTTAAAAAAAAAACTTTTTTTAGACAACTTTATTGCTATAACATAGGGGACTAAGAAATCCCCTATGTAATAGCCAGTTCACCAAACAGGTCCTCTTTATGGAGACATCAGGGGTCTCCAAGACCTCTGATGTCACCTAGGGACACCCACAGAAGCTGATGAAGCAGAGATCT